>NC_068389.1:24600146-24805146 GCF_023724105.1 Carassius gibelio | reverse complement strand
TTGATGACCTGAGGGTGAGTAAATGCTCAGCAAATTTAAATTTTTGGGCGAACTATTCATTTAAGATGATTAAAAGATTAAAAGATTTGAGCATAACAGAGGCAACCGTACCAGAATAGCCTTTATCAATAACTACTATTACATTTGGCACATACATGTTCCTTATATACCAACAGATGGCAGGCAGATTTGTACTTAAGAAGCTAAATTCTCCATTATAATTACAGTTAATAAATAATGCTCAATAATTACTGCAGTTTCATCAATCAGCAATCACACTTCACACAGATTTTAATGTCTTTCAAATTATTTTAAGCCTTTCAAATTCATGTTTATAATCAGTCAACTGACCACAAAAATCTCATTCAAAACAAGATCAGCACATTTATATCTATGTACAATGATGTAAAACAATATAGTTTTGTATAAAAAATATTTAAAGTCTAAAGGATATTATTTAAAGAGGGCACAAGAGAGCAAATAGTCTGGAGTAAACAAATAAAGAATAATGTATTCAACCAGTCATCATCAGACAATATTTTGACCAATCGGAATAAAGTGTTCCAGACTGCTGTGTAATAATAATGGAACTGTTTTGTATTGAAAATTTAAGGGTGACTCAAGATTGCAAGGTGGGAAAAGCAATCACTGTAATGCAAATCATTCATTTGTTAAACAGTACATTGTATTTGTTCTTAATAAAGAGTAATATACCATCATTTAAGAGTATAATGAAAATAACAAAGCTAAATGATTATTGTGCCAAAAAAAAATTCAGGATAATGACATCATGTTCCCTATTACAGTAATATCACTGAAAGAAAAACAAATGGTCATTTTACAGTCACTGTGTATTAGATTTCTCTGAAATATACTACAAATGTGGCCACACATTGTACTTATTTAATTAAGCAACTCTGACATACCTGTAAATCTATGAATCCTACAATTATTTTGGGATTTATAATGTTGTTGCATGACAGCAGTCATTAAAAAACAAAATCTACAGAAAATAAACTGACCGACTGTATTTGGACACTTGTATGTGCTTACTGAGACTTTAATTTCAAAACCACTGGCATTCATATTTTATTGGTTTATTAGGAATTTGTGTCCAAATACTTTTGTATATTATAGCTGAGATTAACGTTTACAGAGCTATATCATCCATTAATGCCTCCTAAAATGTCTTTACATGAAATCACACACCCCAAACTTTCTCTTCCAACTGAATATCAGTTTGTCTCTTAAACATAATAAAAAAAATGCAAGAAAGAATGAAAACAGAAGAAATTCTGCCCTTGATCTGTTAGTAGAGGTTTGCAGTTTTCTTAAGTACCAGAAAAAAAGGCAGGACAAATGTCTTCGTATAATAGTGAGATTATGAAAATACAAACAGGTTTCTGTTTTAGATGCATGTTTTGTTGTTGCTTTTATACTTGTTTTCTACTCAGTAGCAATGCCACAAATTCACAGAACGCAAAGGAAAACGAACCCTCGTGTGGCCGAGCCGCTAGCTAGCTAATGCTACATTTCTAGGATGGAGTTGTCTGGATATCTTTGGACAAACAATATAAAGTACCAAATGTACATGTTATGATCACATGCTGATCGCGTCACCACACTTTCAGGATTTGTCACTCTGTTAGCAGCACAAGATGACAAGATGAGTTAGGCAGTGCTTGGAGTTCACATCACAAACAGACCGGTGGTGAACTAAAGCAAGTCGAGTGTTTTGTTCTTCTTTTATTCAAGCACTGCACAGTTCAGGCATGTTTTTTTTTTTTTTTTTTTCAGGGAACAAACTGGTTTGGGGTCTTCATCATCATCCACTTCATTTGACCTGAAGACTGAGAGGAACATCTTTGATGAGATTCGTTTTATTCAGGAATCACACGTTCAGAAAATCACAAATAGGATAATGTTGAGTTGACTCATAACTAGAGACTCTGAATTGTACGTCAGGGAAGCGTGTGCACACTAACCTGCTGGCAGTGTTGTTAGAGGGGATTTGGGTACACCTGTCGAGGGTCATAGGTCATTTCTGGCATGTATTGCTCATGTAGCTCAGCGTCCAGCGGGAGGCCGTCCATGTGTAAATCAGAGTAACCGTATGGAGGGTAAACTACATCCAGATCTGAGAGAGAAAGAGAGAGATCTTTGTTGTTTATATTTTATTATTTAAAGAAAAATATTTCATAATAATTACTTGTTACATTGTTAATAAAAACGTATTTCATTGTAAGTTTAATGCATTGACTAACTAATGTGACATATATAAAGAATTTTATATGACATATTATAGTGTATATTTATTATAATTGTGAATAATGCTATATAGCTTGTATAAATAATATATGAATGTAATAATAAAATACAGATTAAATTTAATGATATATAAACATTGTAGTAAATCACACTATACAATTACACTGAAATATTGTATATAATGTAATATATTTTATATTTTGTAAAAAATATCTAAAATATTGACATTATTATAATATACATATATATATATATATATATATATATATATATATATGAACATTATAATATTATTATATTTAAATAATACTTTTGCTTTGGATAAAAGCGTCTGCTTAATGTAAATGTAAATACTATAATTTTCCTTTCCTTATTTTATAACAAATGGTTAAAATTTTAATTTTATAAAAATTGTTGAATATATATATATATATATATATATATATATATATATATATATATATATATATATATATATATATATATATATATATATATATATATATATATATATATATATATATATATATATATATATATATACACACACACACACTATATAATATTTATATTTACATACTATACAACAAATTATATATAGATTATTATTTTTATAGTTATAGGTTTGTAAAAACAGCATGGTTAAATGTGTAAATTACTCAGTCTGTTGTTTTTTAATTATATTTTAACACATTAAATTGACAGTCCAACTAAATAAATTATTACAAGGTATTTGAATATTTGTAGTATTATTAATAATACATTTAATTATTCATTGAACATCATATTTTCTGCCTTTTTATAAAAGCACTAATCTGCTCAAAGTCATGCGTGTTCACTAATGAGATGTACAGAAGTAAAGCAGAGTGCCTGAAATCTTTTAACCATGGTAAAATCAGTGTAAACAGCGTGCATAGCATCATTGCCTTGAATAGAAAATGTGAAAAAGAATAAAAACATCTACAGTACTTCAAGCATTTTCACATAACGGAGGACCCTTGACATTGATCGAGTGCTGGTTAATAAAGTGTAAGTGACCGAGGGGGATTTCAGATGAACTAATTCAATGAATCCAACTGCCACATTCAGGCAGAAACACACACACACACACACACACACACACACCCAAAGTGGTTTCTGCTAATTTTTACAAACTGTGGGGTGTTCTTCAGATATTTTATGTCTGAACAGTATCAGTGTGTGAAATATTTGTGTAACAGGATCAAACAGGTCGATCAGGTTTCAGTAGGTTGTTTTTTATTTCCAATTTTGACGAACGAGTGAACAGCACATCGCATCCCTAACGTACCCATAAATGTTATTCTGTCTGTTCGCGGGACGGACTGACAACAACACAATCAAACCACTCTTGCGCTTGATAAAAATGTGAATTCAATGACTGTCTCACTTTATCTTTTCGTCTTTGACCCTTCTCTCACATGCACACGCATGCCATAACTCATTTGTCATGTGGCATTTTATTGTAATGCCCTTCACTTTAATGCAGCGAGATGTGCCAGATAAATAAGCAGTGTGTGGTGGTGTGTACTAAAGCAGAAGGACTGTGCTCTCAACTCACCATCTGGTATATATCCAGGGTCGAGTGGCATGGCGGCATGTGCCTGAAAGAATATGAATGCAAACCCATTCATTAAACGTTTCTTTCATAACAAACAAAAATATGATACCATTGAAATATCAGGAAATATCAAAATATATATATATATATATATATATATATATATATATATATATATATATATATATATATAATTGATCAGCAAGATCAAGCAGATACTTTTTCACAACATTACTAATTTTACTGTATTTTTGATCAAATAAATGCTGTGGGCACCAATTCACTTTCATTAGGACATATCCATCTCCTTTATATATATATATGTCTCCTATCCATCTCATTTACATTTATAACTGTTTACAGTTTTACACAGTTGCCCCAAAAAGTATTTCTAACGTTCTGGACACAAGTCACACGTACGTGGATTTGAATGTTATTGCATTAGAAAATATCAAACTAAGTTGTAACATGACACTTTCTGTGATAACTAACATCACTTTTCTAAGCCATTTTTTATCTACACACTAAAAATGGCAAAAAAATATCCAAGTGCATGTGACAGTCATATAACCGTTTGCAGTATAAGAAACCTAAATGAAACCGACACACTGAATTAATGGAAAAAAGCACACTGTTTCAAATCAGGGTTGAATTGGCAATTTGGTTTGCATTCATTTTCAATAACTGAAAGGTATGTCATCATTTAAGCCGTATCAATGTAATTATTTCATTATGATTGCAAAAAATTGATACTGCATACAATCATTCATCGAAATGAACTCATTGAGTGACCTCTGTGTGTGACTCCTGAATAAATACTATATTCACCATTTCCCAAGCTGCAGGGTCATGTTTGAAGAGGGAATGTGTGAGCTCCACCGACACACGCTTCCTGTAGTCTGAACTCTTGTCCTCCGAGATCCGGAAGAGAACAGCTGCAGCATAGGTGGCTGAAGAAGAGAGGAGGATTACAACCTGATTTTTTGATATAAGATATGATACATGATCATTATTAACTTATTATTATGGATTATTATTATTATGTAATTTTTATAATGCATGGAATATATTTAGTGGAAAAAAATACATTTTTTTCCGGACTATAAGTCGCACTTTTTTTCATAGTTTGGCTGGTCCTGCGACTTATAGTCAGGTGCGACTTATTTATCAAAATTAATTTGACATGAACCAATAGAAAACATTACCGTCTACAGCCGCCAGAGGGCGCTCTATGCTGCTCACTGCTCCTGTAGTCTACATTGAAGACATATAGCGCCTTCTCGTGGCTGGAGACGGTAATGTTTTCTCTTGGTTCTTGGTTCTAAATAAATGCGACTTATAGTCCAGTGAGACTTATGTATGTTTTTTTTTCCTCATCTTGACGTATTTTTGGACTGATGCGACTTATACTCAGGTGCGACTTATAGTCCAGAAAATTCAGTAATTACTTTAATAACATATGACAAATAAAAAGGTAAAAAATTACAGTAAATGCTTTTCATTGTTAGAAAATAGTTCTATTTAAGTAAATGGCATTCTTTAGAACTTTCTTTTCATCAAAGAATTCTGAAAAAAAAATCATGATGTAACACACATATAAATATATAATGTATACTTGATTATTATGTAATGTTTAACATTAATTTATTATGTAATATAAATGTACATACAAATAAAATATACACATACGTATAAAAAATACACTTGCTGGACTATGACTTTAATGGATGGTCTATTAATCAAGTGAAGTGTAAACAGACTTTTTAACTAAATGTATTCCTGAAAGTGAAATCTTCAGCTTGTGAGATTAATGGCCATTTAACACGTTATGTGCCGAGCTGAAGATTTGGTTGCAAACTTTTGGTCTTTCGTGTATTCTGCTTCTTTTCGATGCTGATGTGTGGCACCTAAGTCAGCACCTAACGTCATGCTGTGTCTGACTGTGTTACCACAGACTGTCATTGTCCAGCAGACACAGGAGAAAGTGTTGAAAGGGAAGTGAAGCCCAAGTATGGTGACCCATATTAGGAATTTGGGCTCAGCATATAACCCATCCAAGTTCACACACACCCGGTAATTCACTGCCCCCCACTTACAATCCCTTCTCGACCGGAGACTCGAACCTGCAACCTTCAGGTTACAAGTCTGACTCTCTAACCATTAGGCCACAGCTGCCCCCAAACAGCTTCTTCTGGATGGGCATCACTCACCAATCCCCTCATTGGGAGAGTGCAGGAGCTCCATTAGAGGTGCAGATGCTCCTTCTGCGTCAATCATCTCAGCAGACTGCTTATCCAGAGCCAGTTCACACAAAACACCAGCGGACACACGCTTTATGTTCTCCACGTAGGAGTACAGAAGCTAACAGGAAACAGGAAGTCAAAGAATGAGAGGGGTCATACACACACACACACACAAAAACTCATCTGTGCTGCTGTTTCACTACTGCTTCATCAACACCTACATCTCATTACAAGGTTGTATTTTTCTTGCACTTCTTATGTAATTGTTTCCTATTTTTTTAAGTTACTTTGGACTTACCGTAAAAGCATGTACCATAATAATAATGCACAGTTTTTTGGGAAGCAACTAAAATGAGTGACAATAGTATTTTTCTGATATCGTAACATAACTCTGTCGCTTTTTTCAATAACAAACCACTTTTCCCAACATATAGCAACTAACCACTTCATCACTATTTTAATGTCATATTTTATTTTGCACAGATAATTACCAACATAATTTTTAACACTCACTGTCAGTTTGGGGAAATATGATTTTAGTGAATTGGTTCATTTAGCAGATTCATCTATATGAATCAACACTGAGTTCCTGCACAAAGGCAGTGTTGTTAAAGCTAAAACTATTAATAATCTTATTCGTTAGTTGAAATAAAGCCGAAATAAAACAACATATAATATAATACAGTATAATATAAATATTAGATCACAAATTAGATGAAAATATATAGTATAGTACACTATACTATAATAAATACTAAATATATAGTAAATAAAAAAAAATTCAAAAATGTTTTCTAAATAAATAAATGCTATAACACTGCACATAAGTCAGTTTGTAAAAAATTGTAAAAAAAATTAAGTGAAATATTTTGTTAAATGCTATCATGTATCACTATGTTTTATTCTATATAAATTATATACATTTGGCATTATTATTTAGTATGTATGTCTTCAAATTTAATACGATGACTCTACACTGCTTGTTGTTGTGGCAGAAAAATGTGAATCTAAATATAAATGATATCATCTGATATTTATGTATTTCAAAAATATATCACACCCTTTTGGTATTTTGTTTATTTGATTTTATTTATTTATTTTTGCTCGTAGCTTATCTAACTTCTTTTTCACTACTGCTTGTAGTGTAGCTTGTAGCTTGCAAAAGAGTAGCTTGACTCCATTTTAAAAGAAAGCTTTAAATGTAGCTTCGTTGACACTGGTATCATAATATATAAACACTGACAAACACACACACACATACAGACAGCAGCCATCGCCCGCAACACCCACACATCACAACACACACACACACACACACACACACACACACAGGTGAACTGCTTTCACTGCCAAAACTGCCATAAGTTGGTTCAGTACTTGCACAAACAGAGGAATGGTCTGCAAGCTGGCGATCTCCCCTCGGTTGATGGGATCTCTGGCCAGTATATGCAAAGCCCCTGTACAGCCTTCCACGATCTCCTCCATTCGCACGCCATCCTGTGGAAATAAAAAAGTGAGAAGAAAACATTAACTCTAATGCTAAAGGGATCTGGTCCATGCCATATACTGGGACTGGGACCTTGATGCTAACTTGACTGTATTTTGTCCTCCCTTTGAGGGCTTCGGACTATATGTGAGGGTGAATAAAGAGTATATACGACAAATCCATGCACAGGTATAAAAAGCTCCAAACGCACCTGATAGGTCTGCTGGGCCCCTGAGCCATGTCTCTGAGTTTCCTGATGAGCTTTCAATAGCAGGTTGATCAGTCGAGGGATTGTGCCAGATTCTCTTAGAGGCGCCTGATTGGCTGGACACAGGGCCAAGTTACGAATCAAACCCACTGTGGCCTATAGTGCGAAAAATGCATATAATTAATGAGTGTTTAGAGCATTTTCATGTTTGTTTGAATTTTCTCATTGCTTTCTTATGCTCACAAATGAATTAATGCAATGGTTTCCAAAGTAAATAAAATTACTCTAAATATTAATGTTAATATCATTTAAATTATTCATTTGAATTTCATTTCAATAAATAAAAAACTCTGAAAAATAAAAATGAATAGAAATAAATAGCATGGAAGAATTGAATGGGAAATTTGAGATTATATTGAAATGAGCTGAAAGTTTATATACTGAATTTCATATAAATATCACATTAGCTGATCATTTTTCTTCAAATACGTAAAACAGAGTAAGTTAGTAAGTCAATAAATACATTAAAATAGAATAGCTCAGATAATTTGGAAGAATTTAATGAAAAAATATATATTTTATTATTACTATATATTATTTATATATTATTATAACATTTATTATTTTTTATATTGAGATGCGTGCTTTAGATCGTCTCTGTATTTCGCCGAAGCTGAGCACATTGAGCTCCAAACACTTCCTGCACTATGAATTATTGCAGCCTATGAAAAAATAATTTAAAAAAGATATTCTTTGGGATTTTTCTTTGTGACGGCTAAATTCTCTTCAACTCAATAAACCGTGCCCCACTTTTGTACCGCTGTACCTTTTCAAAAAGACATAATCTGAGTCTTAACTCAGTTGTTGTAAATTCATCACAGTGCAGCTCCATTGTAAGTCCATTCCTCAAAGCTTTCATCATCTTTAACAAGTGACTCACTCTTGTAAATCCCAAAGTGATGCCTGTTGACTGAAGCCCAGGCACTGACATCAACTTGATTGCAACCGAGCAATGTTACATGCAGCAATAATGTTTTTTTTTTTATATTAAAAATCTGAGCTGATTATAAAATTTAGGGGGTGTAAGATTGAATGCAATCTCAAATGTTTCTGGAGGCATCAATGCACATGTGAGTCTTTGCTGGTGAAATCACCTGTATATCACTCCACGATATAGTTCAAATAAATGTCATGCATTTATGTGAAGTGTCTGTCATTTTACTTCTGCCCAACCATTTGTGCACAAAGAGACTTGGGTAAAGGCTTAATTCCAGCCTCCTTCATAACACATCATTAGTCAACAATGTTCCTCTGCTGATTAGAGAACAGTGACTGATAGAGCAGATCTCTGCAGGGTGGGACGAAAAGCCATGTCAAGTGTTGAAAATGCTGCAAATAAACATGATGCAATGCATTCCACACACTGGGCTCTCATGTGTGTTGCATTAGTGATCCGTCTTTTCCAACCGGCCTGGGTGCAACCCAAGCCATCAGCCAAACTGGGACGGTCCAACTGTAGTACATAAGGTCTTCATGAATCTCATTTGTAAAACCGTTGAACAGTTTTTTGGTTTCCATATAGGAGCCATTATAAAATAAATAGTTCGGCTTTAAATGAACCATGTCCAGATCAGTGATAAAATGCATAAAATTGGGCCATACTGTTACAATACCCTGATTCAACTCGTCAGCTCATTAGTAGAGACTTTAAGAGCTGAAGTGGGTCAGAAAAGTTAAAGGGCTGTGAGAAAATATGATGCATGTCAGAGCTGCGTCTTGTTCAGCAGCGGCAGCTCTTAAAGTCATAGCATCCAAAATAACCGAATAACCAGCTGCAATGATGTCTGTTCATCAAAGAACAAAAGAAAAAATAGGAAATCAATCACAGTTACAGCTTTATTGATTTGTCTATATTTCATTTAGAATTTAGTGATTGATAAATTTATACATTTCTGTATATTTAATTCTCAGCTTGCTGAAGGGAACGGGTAGCTAAATATGACATTTATTATAATGGGTCTATGTAAAGATTGTTTTAGGTTCACTTGAATTAGAAGTTATTTTTAAAAGTCTAATAGATGTTAAAATTGATAGCAATTATACTGTAATGTTGAATGGCTATCATAGAAAAAAATCATAGAGACAGCAGTATAATTGGTAACAGTGATACTTGCTTTCAGTCATAAAGAGATGCCATTAAAAAAATATAAAAAATATACTCTCTTCAAGCTTTTTCTTCATTAATTTGAAGATTAAATGTGAAAGTATTCCAATATAAAAAATATATTGAATAACTTGTTAGGTGGGATTAATCGCAATTAATTGATTTGTAAAAAAAAAGAGAAAAAATCGATTGACAGCACTAGAATTTTTTTTTTAATTCTTAGTAAAATCTGTGTCTTGTAGTTTACTGCATTATTTAAAGCTTCACAAAGTATGTACCACATTTAAAATGTTTTACTGTAAAAAAAAAAAAAAAAAAAAAAGTTTAATAGTAGTTTTGAAAAATGTGTCAAATTATGTACATGCATATGAGATGAACTTGTATCTGTAGCCTAATAAAAGCAATTCGATTTTTAGATTTTTACCTTGTTAATATACCTTTTATTGGACACTTCCGCTCAAGCAATAAAGTAATACCTGACTACATTTAAACAACGGCAATGATAGTGAAAACGTAAAAACTCGGCAGTGTGATGATGTCGATATAGTCTAAAAGCACTACTATATTGGTCAGCTCAACATCAAAACAAACTAATCACTGAATGAAACAGTGGAGAGCAACACACAAAACACCGGAGTACACAATCAATGCAAATGCTTATATTTTCAAGATTTCCTATTCAATCAGGAATCTCCGCATGCAGACTGTGAGTGAAAATTAAAACCTGGTATTCTTGTTCTTCCGGATCAATACACACATGCTGAACAGATCACAGCACACACACACACACACACACACACAGGTTTCTGCTCCAACGGTCTGAAACGATTAAGTGGGAGATCATGCATGCCGGGAGCCCGTGCCCACAGACAGACAATCAGAGTCCGGCCCACCACAAATCAGAGAGCTGAGGACAGCCAATTACATCCAGCACGACCTTTCTGATTTCCCCAAGATTCAAGGGCTTTGACTGGCATGGAGGCAAGATAAAACAACTGGTTGGTTACTGCATCTGATGGTTATTTTAGAAGTGCAGAGGAAAACTGACCATCTGCAATTTTTCATTTTTATATACAAATATTAAGGACAAATGTTTGGAATGTTATCAATATGATTTAAAAGTTTGCGGTTGGTAAAATTGTTTTATGTTATTGAAACAAATCTCTTATGCTCACCAAGGCAAACATTTTTTTATCAAATGTATAGTAAAAAGAGTAAAATTGTGAAATATTATTACAATTTAAAATAAATGTTCTCTATTTGAATATATTTTAATATGTAATGTATTCCTGGGATGGAAAAGCTGAATTTTCAGGATAATTTAAATGTCTTCAATGTCACATGATCCTTCAGAAATCATTCTAATATGTTGATTTGCTGTTCAAGAAACATTTCATAATATGTTGAAAACAGTTGTACTGTTTAATATTTTGGTGGACACTTTGATTTCTGGATTCTTTGATGAATAGAAAGTTCAAAAGAACCGCTTTTATTCAAAATAAAAAGTCTTTTGGAACATTATAAATGGCTTTACTGTCACTCTTGATTTATTTAACACATCCTTGCTGAATAAAAGTATTAATTTCCTAAAAAACAAAACATGAAGCTCAAAACTGGTTATTTCTGGACCTTTTGCAACACCAAACCAGGGTTATTATCTTTAACTAAAACATTTTTGTTAATTGGAATAATAATATAAAAATAAATTATTAGATGAAAAACTATAACTGAAATTAAAGAATTTAAACCTACTTTAAAATAATTAAAACTTAAAATAATTATATTTAAAACACCACCACCAGAAAACTAATAAAGATGACAAAAGCACATTACTAAAAATTGTACAAAAATTAAAATGAAATCTGAAAGTACAAAAATAAAAGCTACTTTAAAATATTAATAAAATTGTAAACACTACATGTATCTATGTGTGTGTGTGTCTATATATATATATATATATATATATATATATATATATATATATATATACATATATACATATATATATATATATATATATATACATACATACATACATACATACATACATACATACATACATACATATATATATATATATATATATATATATATATATATATATATATATATATATATATATATATATATATATACATATATATATTTAAGTTGCCTGATCATGCACACCTGCCACTCCCCCAACACAAAGAGTCCCGCACCAAATTCGCATCATTGGTAGAGCCATAATAATTTACACATTTACAATTTACAAGTTAAGTTCTAACAAACTTTATTGCATCACAAAGGGTCTCCGTTGCTCAACGTTCCATGAAAATCAGTGACTCCTGATGCCTTTTTGCTTCCAAAAAACTATCAGTGCGACTATCCTAATTTCCTAACCTTCAAGCAATTCCATAAAATTTTTCTTCTATATAACACAAAATTATTTCAGTCATTCAGATACAATGATTTCCAGCTCTCAGTCTGTGTATGGCAGCGGTTCCTTGCATATGATACTTGAGGGCTCTTTTATTGTTCCAGCTAGTGTCCTCAAAATTACACCGAAGCCCCAGAGTAGCGTAGGAGTGCTTCTCAATGACTAAGATCCGGCAGCAAATAAGCTTAACGCGAGAGGCAAGCCTCAGCACTCTTCGACATCAAAGGCATGCAAGAACTGCCCCCAGACGATTCAAATCTGACCTTTAAATTGAAACGGCGGAGAGGACTTTCAAACTGGCAGCAATTCAGACACACCCACATACACACACACAAAATAACACGTACAGACCTTTACCACAGGCCAATAGTGCGGCTGGCCTAAGAGCTTGGTGATGGCTGGGATGCCGTAGTGCAGACGCACTGCATTCTGGGCCAGCTCTGCATCGAGGTGGCGGCTCGTGAGGTGACGTAGGGCGCAGACGGCCGGCTCGGCCACATCCTCTTTCTCTCCAGCCCGGAGCACGGCGTGAATGAGGGCCTCCACCCCACCGCTCTGAGTGACCAGGGCCTTGTTGCGTGCGTTGTTGCAGGTGAGGTTTGACAAGATGCCAGTAGCACAGGTCAGCATGTTCACGTCATCTGAACCCAGCTGACTCACTAAGATCTGCAGGAGACCGTCCAGGCCTTCCTGTGTGGAGATGAAACAATAATAAGTTAATGCAATAAATTTCACTTAACACTGCTGTTCAAAAGTTCAGACGATCTGTTTCCTCAGTTCAGTGATTGCTGAAGGAAATGGAGCGCTAAATGACTTCTTTCATCCTTGGATCATATTCACCGGTGTTTTGGCTCATTTCAAGTCCGAGTGAATGACAGGCATCTGTAGTGAGTTCTGACTGAGTAACTTGTAGATCTGTGCTGCCTGAATTGAAAGTTTCGGTTCAGTCACCAAAAAGAACCATTTCAAAAGAATGATTTGTTTGTGAACCGGACATCACTCCGTTTGACTGAGGCTCTGGATTAGAGGTAATAATGTTGTAAATAATGTCTGTAAATAATGTAAATAAGACTGATCATTTCTCTTCATAAGACCTTAATGTATCGTCAGGAGCCACAGGTAGGCTATTCAGTGGTCCTTGATTTGCTTTTTTATTTCCAAAGACAGAGGCAGCTGCATTTTATGAATCACCAAGGACCAGAGTTTCAGTAAAAAAATATCTTTACTGTTCTATTTTGGATGAGCTACTCCTTTAAGTACATTACACCATTGTAAAAGCACATGGTCTACAGAGAGGAACAGCTCATTTTACCTGCTTGGTTGCAGCGTCAGAGAGATTCCTCAGGGTCCACAGGCAGTTCTGTGTCAGGCGCTGACTCGAACCTGTGAGATGTTGGCCCAGAGCCTGCATACCTCCTGCCAAACGGAGAGAAAAAGGCTTAGAGTCCATATTTATCGGACTTAGCCACACAAAAAAAGGAAGAAAGGACAAAATTATCCAGCTACACAACCTGCTCTAAAAAGAAAGTGGCTGTATTACTCCATGGATTAAGCATTGTCTGCCAAGGAGAGAGAAATGTCTTTCAGACTCTGCAAAGATAAACTAAAAGCCACATGGCTTAGGAAGATAAAAAGAGGGAAGGAGATTAGGAGACATCCTTGAAAACTGTCTCTCATCCACTGTTGTAACTACCCAATCCAAGCAAGTGTCAAAACGTCATATGAGAGGAGGACATGGCAGGAGGATGGCATAACTTTGAAGACTTTTATGAGATCAGCTCTGGAATGCTTCGACATTTTATTTCTAAGTATTATTTCGCTGAAAGGTCAGAGTTAATATGGTAAAACCTATACAGTGATCATCATACAATGATATGCTACTGTTATGTTGATTCATAGTGCCAATGTGGAGGATACAGACTCAAGTTTAGCTTGTAACGTTTCCTGATCACATTTCATTTTTCTCCTTAGATTTTTTTGGCACCCTCCACTGTCTTTGACGGTCATAAAAACTGATTCCTGGTCATGCTGTGCAAAGGAGCTCAGAAAGCTGAATCATCCACTGATTTGCATTCAAATTTCAGTTATTTTTGGCAGTTGAGTTTGGCTTTTTTTAATTAATCATTTTATTTAACAAGGAGACATACAATTGATAAAAAGTGACAAAAAATAAATGTATAATGTCAGTGACCGACAACAAAATGGGATATCGCTTCACGTTTTCTCTCATCCTTCACTGTCATCGCTCCTGTTTTTTTTATCCTTCAGTCTCCTCCGTGGGACTCGAGACCAGTGGGTTGAGCAGGTGTCGCTCATTTCCAAATCACTCTACCAACCTTTCCCCGTTCCCACAGCTCTCGGCCCCGCCCCACTCGTCACAAGACCAATCTACTTCGAGTGTAAACTAAACGAGCCAATGCACATTTGGCATGCAATTATTGCATCCAGCTGCCGCTGATCACAGCATGAGTATAAGGCAGCTGCAGGTGCAATGCTTACCAGCTTTTCGCTTCAAAGCTGAGCACCTGCTTACCTCAACTGTGTCTACGGTGAATTGCAAGATCAGCACGCTCTGGGAAGCTTCCTGTGTTGGCGAGACAGCGTTTCAGTGGCGGTCGTTCCAGTGTCGAGTGTGTTGCACACTTCAGGCTGCACTTCCCCTTGTCGTGTTGCAAGCGGCCATCTCACCTGTGTGCCTCAGCATTAAAAGAGCATTTTCCACAAGGCAGAAGCAGCTTATCCACAAGCCGCATAGGCACTGCCGGTAAGTTACACCACTCGGCCTGTTACATATGAGACCACTCCAGGACTGGCTTTATGGCCGAGTCCCGAGTTGGGCATGAAAGTGCGGCACTCACCGGGTCCAAGTTACACCGGCCTGTCGCCAAACCCTCACCCCGTGGTCAGATCTTGCATTTCTCCAGGCAGGGGTGCCCCTAGAGCAGATATCCAGGAATGCTGTGGTTTACACGGATGCCTCCACCACCACCTGGGGGGCCATGTACAACGGGCATGCAGTCTCAGAGGTTTGGGCAGGCCCGCATCTGCAGTGACACATCAGTTGGCTAAAGTTGTTAGCAGTACACCTTGCCTCGAACTGTCTCAAAGGTCTCTTACGAGGCAAGCATGTGCTGGTCCAAACTGACAACACAGCGACTGTTGCGTACATAAACCGACAAGGTGGTCTGCACTTCTGTCATATGTCACAACTCGCCCGCCACCTCTTCCTATGGAGTCGGAAGGTTCTGGGTAAGCCTTTGGCTAAGCATGTCCTCATCGTCAGGTTCCTTGGAAGGGCCAGGAGGTTAAATCCTTCCCGACCCCCCTCTATACCCTCTTGGGACCCGACTCTAGTGCTTAAATCATTACAGCAGGGCCCATTCAAGCCTTTGCAGTCAGTTGAGCTAAAGTTTCTTT
Source organism: Carassius gibelio (assembly GCF_023724105.1). Taxonomy (NCBI): domain Eukaryota; kingdom Metazoa; phylum Chordata; class Actinopteri; order Cypriniformes; family Cyprinidae; genus Carassius; species Carassius gibelio. The sequence continues at coordinate 24,789,362 of NC_068389.1, read as the reverse complement.
CATTAAATTTCTTTCACTGGCTTCCATCAAGAGGGTAGGGGACCTGCGGCTGACTCCCAGGTAATCCTGAGGCCCCGGCCTGACTGCGTGCCCAAGGTTCCCAATACACCCTTCAAAGACCAAGTGGTGAACCTGCAAGCGCTGCTCCTGGAGGAGGCAGACCCAGCTCTGGCTTTGTTCTGTCCGGTCCAAGCATTGAGATACTACATAGACCGAACACAAAGCTTCAGGACCTCAGACCAGCTCTTTGTCTGTTACGGAGGACGGCAAAAGGGGAGTGCCGTCTCTAAGCAGAGGATAGCCCACTGGATTGTGGATGCCATAACCCTGGCTTATCAGGCTAAAGGTGTGTCCTGCCCATTCTGGTTGCGAGCTCACTCAACTAGAAGTGTTGCATACTCCTGGGCGCTGGCTCGTGGCGCCTCACTGACAGATATCTGTAGAGCTGCGGGCTGGGTTAACCCTAACACGTCCGGTATCCTCCTGTGTTCTCACCTCAAACGGGTAATGGCACTGAGAGGCTCTGGTTAGTGTCGGCTTGCTTAAACTGCTCAAGAGTGTCCGTACTGTAGACCCTGTTGAGATCCTCCATCACCCTAGGCAGCTGGACGCAGCGGAACATCCGGTGCCAGGCCTTCATGATGAATCCTTGAGAACCATGGAAGGCTGGGTTCCATATTGAGACCTAAGCGGTACTTGTATGTGTATAGTCCATGGCACAGCCTTAGACCCGTGTTTCCCTGGCAGAATTCTGCCTTCCCAAGAGGGTTTTAATCATCTCAAATTTCTCCATATACACCTAAACGGATGCTATATGTGTTTTTGCTCCCGAGACCTCATTCGGGAAGGATGGGGCTTTCGCAGCATCCCTGTTCCAAGCGGAATGGGTACGTTTTCCCAGTGTTAACCAACCCAGTGAGGTAGTGCTTTGACAATGGTGAGTGGAACTACTTGTTCCGAGCCCCGGCCTACACCTTATAGGGGCGCAAGCGGCTCGCACAGGGCACTGGAAGGGGCAACACCCACGGCCCTTTGGTAGGGATCCCATTTTGCGTTGGTCACTTACGTGGCGTCTAGAGTGACTGACTGAAAGGGAAAGTCTCGGTTACATATGGTAACCCTCATTCCCTGAAGGAGGGAACGGAGACACCAAGTCCCGTCGCCATGGTTGCTGTACCGACGCTGAGCTGCTGGGTCTCCGGCTCGGCTCCTCAGTGAAAACCTTATATGCAATGCACCTGCTGCCTTCTTATACTCACGCTGTGATCCCTCCATTAGGGAACGAGGGTTACCATATGTAACAGAGACAAATTGTTACACAAAAAACAAATGGTTATCATTTGCGGTAATCTCAGAAATAATTCATAATGTAATAATCACTTATGTCTATAAAACTCATGCAAATTCATTCAGCAAAAAGTGAGGAAAAATATGCAAAAAAGCCAACAACACCCTCAAACAAAATCTGAAGCAGAAAAAAAAGAGATGGAGATTGTGATATTACAAGGAAATTATACAAAAACGCCCATGAGAAAAGACCTTGAGAATGAAAGAAAAGTGAAATGAATATTCCTCCAGGGTCTTGGAATCAAAAATACATAAAAGTGAAACAAAGGGGAAAAGAGTGTTAAATGAAGAACATAACACACACATTTACTCACCAGCGTCAACAATAGCCGGCTTGTTGCTTGGACAGACAGAAAGCACCTTCAGGACTCTGCTGGTGGTCCATAGGAGCTTCTCATAGTTGTAGTTTCTCATAATGAACACCAAACTTTCTGGGCCAGCATTTGCCAGGATGATCAACTGTGAAGACAGAAAAAACACACAGATTAAGGCCACAAATATACTTTAAGTGCAATCAGTCTCTAAGGCAATGCATTCTCAGTGATGATACGATGCCTTGCTCTCCTGATTGCCGTAAGACAGCAGCTGCAGGCAGTCTGTGGTGATGGCCAGGAACTTGGGGTTAGTCTTTTTCAGAAGAGGGACCATCCTTTGCAGTCCATCGGCCAGACGCACCGCCATCTTGGCTCCCTCCTGGTGCAGTAACAGGTTGTGTAACGTGGTAATGGCATAGAACAGCACTGACTCCATAGGGGAACTGAAGAAAGAATAAAATATGTATAACATTTTCAAATCAAAAAATAGGATGATCCCCATATTTACATGTATACAGATATTTTTATATTGCGTAGTAGTAAGCATGATATTAAAAAGTTCCACAATTTAATGCTTTCATACTTTGTTGCACAACAACAAGTTATTCAAATATTATCTAAAAAATATTTATTGCCTATTAAATTAAATATTTATCTTTTTTCTAGTCAATATAAGAATAAAAAAGGTGAAAGGCAAAAACGGTTGGATGATACAACACAAATATAATTCTAGAACACGTGGAAAAAAGATTAACATTATTAACAATACATAATAAATGTACACTACTTATTATTCAATTTTTATAAATAATAAATAAATAATAAAATGTAAATTAATAAAAAATTAATTTATAAATATGATTACTTATTCAAATAAATAAAATATCAACTTATTATATTATATTATTTTACACAGAATAGAATAGAACAGAATAGTATAGAATAGAATAGAACAGAATGAAAATTATGGTAAAATAATAAAGATGAACATTATTAACACAATTCTGATTATTATTAATAAAATAAATAAAATACTATTTATTAATCAAATAAATAATAATAAACAAATATCAAAATTATATATTGTTATTATAGATATTAGAATATGATGCATTTCAATAACAATTTCTATAAAACTATTGACAATTATTGCTTTTGATTTCATACTGTTAAAATTCAGCATTTGTTAATATTCTTTGCATATAATTTTCTCCGGAGCTCCAGTATCCCGGACCTCATTTTGAAAATTGAATAGATAATTATTTGAATATAATATGAAAAGTATTATATTATGTATTGTTGTACTATTTCAGTTACAGCATAAATTAGTCTTCTTGATTAGAGAAAAACAGATAGTCCTGCCATCGTTGATCAGGATGCACAAACAAACAACGGTTGCCATCAGGAGGATGCAATGTTTTCACAGAGCTACAAACGCGGCTACAAATGGTTAACGTACAGTTGTCTGTGCATATTAAACTAAAACATAAAAGAAAACCAGAAAAATGACACACACCACCTTTAAAGATTTAGACTGCTGTCAAGTTCTTGCATGCAGCAGTCTTTAAGATATCATCCTTGAGCAAGACATTTAACTATAGACTGCAGCAAACAGACCGTCCCTGTAACTTAATATGGTGATACCGTGTCAAAGTTGAAGCGGCCCTGGTTGCACGGTCATAAAGATCCTGCTCTACTCTATTTTCTCAACATCTGCCGCAAATGGGCTTTCTGACAGAGTAAATTTCCCATCAGAGACCAAATATATCTCTAAAAATGCAGCTCTGCTATAGCCCTCATTGCAGTATAGTGGACGCTTTCATATACAGAAAATGGACACACTCTGGCTTTAGCATTGCTTAGTCACAGCGTTCATTAAAATGCACCAGAGGTTAGGAGATAAAGTGAGCACAAATTAATGTGCACCACAATGAGAGAAGAGCTAAAGTCGCTCACCAAGCTTAATACGACGCTCAAGAAAACGCCAGGTTGACCAGACCAGCAACGGAAGGATTATGGCTTCCCTGCTGACCATCTTAAAACCAGCATGAATTTCCATGCTGGTACAAGCTGGTTAGTGCTAGTTTGGTTGTGATCTAGCACGGTCTGTCTAGAAACTGCAGCATCCATCAAATGTTTGCCACTATTTAACCGAAACCCTTTGTCTGTCCATGTACAATCAAGGGACTAATTAAAACATGAAAGCATTAGACCGGCAAGCATCTGTCAGTCTTCGTTTATCTAATATTACAGACACATAAGTCAACACTGGGAATCTGCATTTTCAGAGATGGATGATATACTGCAGATAAAAATGTGACATTTATTCTTCAATATGGTTTTAATATTTAACATTTTACATAAAAACATCATTTGGGCCAGGTAGCGATTTTTACAAAGTAGATATTTAATGCAAAAATCTAGTCAAAAGCTTTATTAAGAATATTTATATATTTGTATTTTTTTTATTTTTTTTATTTGCTATTTTATTTTTGTTATTTTTTTATTTATTTTTATTTTACAATTATTTTATATATTATTATATTATACATTATTTTCATTTATTTTGGTATTTTATGTTTGTTTGATTTGTTATCTATTTAGTTTTCATTCATTTTTATTGTAGCTTATCTGTAACATTCTGTTACACCCACATGCTGATCAAGTGCACACACTACACTGAGCACAAACACCTCAGACACCTGACCTGAGCATGCGCACTAGTGCAGGGATGCCGCCTGATTTGAAGATAGCTAGCAGTCCCTCGCGCTGGTGCGAGAGGCAGTGCAGAACACTGGCAGCGCAGCGTGCCGTCTCCAGGTCTCCGGTGTTCTGCATGGCCCTCACCACAGCCGACACCATCTGAGGAGACTGCATGAGCACACGGCGAGACGCCTCCTTCCGAGTAAGCTGGTTCACAATCAGCGCTGCCTTATTTACCACCACCTGCAATGGTAAAATGGTCAAAAAAAAAATTATGTGCAGCAATTCTGGTATGTAGAAGTATGATGTGACATAACAGCAGTATAGCATATCCTATCCATCTAAACCTATGCAGTTTATTTAATAGTTTACCTAAAATTTATTAAATAGTTACCTTCAGGCCATCCATTATGTAATTTAGTTTTGCAATATTTTGCAATAGATGGATCCTCTGCAGTGAATGGGTGCCATTAGAATGAGAGTCAAGAAAGTATATATATATTTATATACATATAATCGTTAAATGTATTCTCCAAATAAGAAACTGTAAATTGTTAATATGCAGATTTTTTTTTTTTTTTATGCTAAATTATTCACATGGCATGATTAGAAAAATTAAGAAATATGGTTTCCAATGTCTAAAAATGGTTGCATGCTTTCGGCAGCCAGTAACTGAACCTGGAAAATAGATCCTATCCTAAAGTTTTTGTCATATCACGTCGTAGCACATTTCAATCCTTTATTTGACTCCTTCCACATTTCTAGTTCGTCTTCTGATATTATTTCCCATCTTGCAGAAGGAAAAGGGTAATGGAAAGATGCATCTTATATTTCACATGCACTCTCCGTCTTATTCTCAGAGAATGACAGCTACTAAGTCAACACGTTTGTAATTTTACTATAAGTTTAGATCATTTAAGACATCAGCTGATGTGGGACACCAACAGAACAAAAGCTAAAGCTTTTGGCAAAACTGTGATGTTTTATCGCTGTTCCTGTTCTGTTTATCCACAAATCATTTTTTGTTTTTAATCAAAAAGGTTTACTGTGATTATTGTATGTGGATTTTTAATTTGTACGCATCTGTCATTGCACCTGGTCCTCGTCGGCCAGCAGTTTGGTGAGCTCTGGTACGGCCCGTGTGGCCAGCTCGGCGTCATCCTGATAGTTGATGAGATGGACGATGGCTGTTTTGAGGAGCTGCGAGGGCTCGGCCAGTCTCTGCACATTGGTGGGCTGGTCTGGATTGCTCTGCGCGGTGAGCACCGTCTCTCCCTCCACCACTGTCTCGGGGAACATGGCCGCACGTACTCTCTGGGCTCGAGTTAGACTGTACTGAGCCTCTATATCTGAATACGGATGAAGAAAGAATCATTTTAAACCAACTAGCCACTCAAGGTGATGCATTACAGTAATTTTAACACTTATTACTCAGTAATAGCATTGATTTGATGGCACTGATACTATTAGATGTGGAAAAAAACCCTGCTGTGGTTAAATTGAAACTGAATTGAACTGAAAGACACAACTGTCTTTGTTAGAGCTGCTTTATAGCTGAAGCAAACTGAATCAAATTTGTCTCATATATGAAGTTTGCATCACTGATTGCTTTACTTTCCTATTTAATACTGTGAAGTGCCTAGATTTGATATCTTTCTTGCTGAGATTTCCCTTATTGTAAAATCTCTTAAACTCATTGATAAGAGTAAGAACAACAAGTTTCTTAAGAACTATGTAACTAATTAATTAATTAATTAATTTATTTTTATTTTTATTTTTATTATTATTATGTTTGTTTGTTAATGTATTCAATGCAGTGCTGTTTCTTCTTTGTCAAAGATTTAATAAAAAAAAATACTGTGAAGCTGCTTTGAAACAATCTCTACTGTATAAAGCGATGTATAAATAATGGTGAAATTGACTGTTATGAGGTGTTTTTACTTAAAACTTAATAAATAAATAAATAAACCCTGTAAGTAACTTACAGATTTTTTTTTAAGGTAGCACAAAATGTTTACTAAATAATTAACTTTAAAAATAAACATTAAACATATTTGTAAAATATATTATATATGACAAAAAGTCCCAAAAAGTGTAATAATGTGGCTCAGAAACAAACTCCAGCTTCACATGATAATAATAATAATAATAATAATAATAATGTTATTATTATTATTATTAAAAGTATTACATTAAACACTAATTATTAGTATTATTTTTATTGTGAAAGTGATGTTTCCGAGCCAGTGTTACACTTTTTGGGACTTTCTGTATCACACTTCAGCTTCACACAATAATAAAATAATAATAATGGTTATGATGATGTTGACTTTTATCTTTATATTAATTACTTATTCCACCAAATAATATAACAAATTATCCTAACTATACCTAACATTGTAGATATGTAGACTTGGTGAATTAAATCAAATAAAAAATTAAATGTATGCATTTAGCAGACGCTTTTATCCAAAGCGACTTACAGTGCATTCAGGCTATCAGTTTTTACCTATCATGTGTTCCCGGGGAATCGAACCCACAACCTTGCGCTTGCTTCCTTGCTAATACAATGCTCTACCACTTGAGCTACAGGAACACTAATTAATATAGAATCGATGTAGAATCAGATTTCAGATGCCATCCTTTTATAACCCACGAGATGCAGTACAGGTGTGGGTTAGGTCACATTTAATAACAGAACAAACTGACACCAGAGAACCAGATGTGGGAATAACGGGAGCACCTCAGTGACTCTCCAACTAAAGTGCAATCCAGGCTGGAAGCATCGCAATCTTCTAGGGGTCATCAGAGGTTCTCTTGTGATAGCATTAACGCTCAAATCATAAAAAGTGAACCTACTGAACTAAGTGTTTGGATGAGTTTCTAAATGTCATTGGCTCTGGGCGGACAATACATTTCCAGCTTTCTTCCAAACTACACAAGCACATACACTGCCATGGTGAGGAATCTATTTTAAAATTCCCAGATATTTACAAGTAACAACATGCACCATGACAACAAAGAATAATGAGAAAACCTTAGGTATAATGATGAGAAAACCTCTTAATATGCATCTTGTGGAGATAAAGCAATAAGATTCTCTGAGCCGTGGCGCAGGGAAAGTTCACCCAAAATTGAAAATTTGCTGCTAATTTACTCACCTTCAGGCCATCCAACATGTAGTAACATCCAACAGTAAAGAAGATTTTTAGCTGTAACCGTGGTCCTTGGAGATTCATATAATGTAATTCAGCGGCTATTGGTTTATGACAATAAAAAAAATGCATTTCAAGGAACACAGAATGAACACCAATGGCTTCTGACGATATATATGGAAACGATTAGTCTGTGCAGAAAACTGAACATTATTTTCAACATTATAACCTGTAATCCAGAGCCTCAGGCAGTGGGAAAAATCGGATTCCTTTCTGCAGACTGGTTTGTTCAGACATGAACTGGTGTAATTCACAAGTGGGTTTGACATAATCAAGCAATGATGTAATAAATAATTATACTATTAAAGTACCCAATAAAAATTGTGAAATGTGGATGTTTTACATGTATAAAGTGAACAAACGGAAACGTTTCCTCAGTTCAGTGACTGCTGGAGGAACTGGAGCACTTTTGAGTCGGCACAAACCAGGATCAGAAGATCATCTACGCCAGTATTTTGTCTCATTTCGAGTTGGTGTGACTGTCAGGTTTCCAAATGTGAGTTTTGATCGAGTAACTTATAGATCTGTGCTGCTTCAGATGGTTTGAACTTTGAAAACTTTGAAATCACTTTTGTAATCACTTTGAAAATAATGTTCAGTTTCTTGCACAGACCAAGCGTTTCGCTTCATAAGACCTCAATATATTGTCAGGAGCCACAGGTATTAATTCTGTGCTCCTTTAAATGCTTTTTGAATCTAAAAAAAAAAAAGTAAAAAAAAAAAAAAAAAAACTGTCACCATATATCGGATGCCCTGAATTGCTAAATGCTAAATTAAAAGCAAGTAAAAATTTGGGGGTTAACTATTCCTATAAAGCAGTGGTCACCAAACCATCAATCGCGATTTTTCTACTGTCTCAGTAGCTCCTGAAAATAACACAAAAATAAGTACAATGTTTCTGTTATTTTGAGGAGCTACTGGGACAGAAAGAAAGTAAAATACATCATGCCTGAGTCAGGGCGTTAACAGAGTCCAATAACAAAATCCTATAGCAGACAGAGCAAGCACACTGTTCACAATAATCGAAATATAGGAAGAAAACACAAATACTGAATTGGCGGTAAGGGGTTATATAAATGTATCTCTGAAGAGAACTGACTGTTTCAATGTCTGTTTTCTTCTCATCTTACCTCTGCATGAAGTAGCATTTATAAGCACAACACTGATATGTTTACAGCAGTATCCAAGGAAATCTGTATCGCTGCTGTTCCATAAGCGCCACCTGCTGTCAGAAAGTGAATCTGCGTCTCATTCAACCCATCTGCTGTTTTTGTTTAATGCAGATGTTTTATGTAGGGTAATTTCAAAAATATAAAGTCAGACCATTCTGTTTTTTTTTTTTATCTGGAAATTAGACAATCTAATTTAAACGAAAACAACTGCTCATGCAACATGTGTGTGACATCTTTGTTTGGATCTTGTTCAAAATGCAGTGATTGCTACTAATTTCAAATGGCTAGAGTTATTTTTGTCTAAGGCCAGTTTGCATGTTATAGAGCAAATAAACAATAAATAAATTTGCTTAAAAAAGAAAAAAATAAACAATAAATCTAAAAGAAAAAAATATTGGCAACCATCGGAATCAATCAATTTGGTTGCATGATCGGTGCATAGCTAATTAAAACACTAAATAAAAGGCCTCATATTGAAAGTACAATCTGGGCTGTCTTTTTCTATCAATTCTTTAATAGGTAGATCTTGTTTTTCATAAAGCCCAAGGTCAGGGATAGTGGCTAGAAAAGGGTGGTGACCACTGCTTTAATGCATATCCTTACATAGATGATGCACTTCTTTTATCTAAAAAAAAGAAATAAAAAATGCTTTCTGAATGTTGCACAAGTCCAGTGAAATGACACAGGCCTCATGGATGGGTTCAATGCCACTGACTCTAATGTGAAATTTCATAGGCCCTCGGGTCATATAATTCATCAAAATGTTCCGGAGAGGTGAAGGGAGACCTTTTAAGAGAACACATTACCAGTGTCGCTCTCGCCAGCGCTGGCACTGACGCTGTACTTCTTACTGCACTCAGATTGGTCTTCATCTCGAAAGGTGGTGGCTCCCGACTGAATGCCCGAGTCTGAGGCATAAAACGTCTGCTGCCACTCTTTCACCTTCACAGCCCCCTCTGCCTCACTCACTGTGGAAGATGACCATGAAAATTAACAAATATCTGACAAAGGCTTGGCGTCTCAGATCAAGATTATTTCAAATAGAGTCGGCAAATGTGATTCATGGAAAATAATTCATAAAAAATTGTGGGATGTTAGCACACACACACACACACAAACACACACTTAAAATCCTATCTCCCTGCTACATTACACCCATTCCAATTTGCCTATCGCCACAATAGGTCAACAAAAGACGCCATCTCAATGGCACTTCACTCTGCCCTCACCCACCTGGACAGTCAGAACACACGTGAGATTACTGTTCATAGATTTCAGTTCTGCATTTAATACAGTAATCCCCTCCAAGCTGATCTCCAAGCTCAGCCATCTTGGAATCAGCACACCCATCTGCAACTGGATTATAGATTTTCTGACTAATAGACCTCAGTCTGTTAAGTTAGATAACCTCTCCTCCTCCATCATCACCCTGAACACCGGAGTGACACAAGGCTGCGTACTGAGCCCTCTCCTGTACTCCCTCTTCACCCATGACTGTGTTCCTGTTTATGGCACCAACACCATAATCAAATTTGCAGATGACACCACGGTGGTAGGTCTTCTCAAGGATGACGATGAGTCAGCCTACAGGGATGAGGTGCAGCACCTGGCTGTGTGGTGTGCCACCAACAACCTGGAACTAAACACCCAGAAGACAAAGGAGATCATTGTGGACTTCAGGCAGACTAGGAGTCATGCACACACACCCATCTACATCAACGGAGCTGTAGTAGAGTGTGTGTTGCGTTTAAAGTTCCTTGGCATCCACATCCACATTAAAGCTATTAAACTATAAACTGTCTAAAGTTGTTACTGTACAAGCACAGTAAACTATTTCTATAAAAATATCATTGCACTACTCTTATTTTGAATAGAATACATTTCAATATTTTTGCACACTCATCCAACTGTATTTATTACCACTGTTCTCACGTTCCTGCTGTTCATAATGTATATATAATCCTTCATTGCTCTGTTCATAATGTACATACAATCTGTACATTGCATTCATATTTATATTCTGTATATACTCTACTCAATATTGTATATAGCAACTCTACTGTACATTCTGTATATCATAGCTTCACTTACTCTGGACTTTTATGTAAATAAAACACTATATGCTTGCACTTCTGGTTAGATGCTTACTGCATTTCATTAGCTCTGTACTTGTCCTCTGCATATTGACAATAAAGTTGAATCTAATCTAATCTAATATATATATGCAATTACAAATTTTGAAACATACTGCTTTCCAATTAAACAGTAATATAACATATACATTCAGGGTAATATTGGTCATTTTCGAGAAAGTAGCCTGCTGCAATATACCATGAGTTAACAGCACTCAATAACGACACACAGAGACTGTGTCCCAAATCACACCCTATACCCTCATTCACTATTCCCTGCATGAGTGTACTAATATAGAAACACCTGCTGTTAACAAGCAGATTCACTGAAGGAAAGAGACACAACAAGAACAGAAACAGGAGAAACACAAGAACTACAACTGACTTCTGCCAAAGACTTAGATGAAATCAACTGAAATAAAAGACATTAAAGAGGATAATTCCACAAACAGCATTAGCAGCTTCACACATTACTGACCAGATTGACTTGATTTCTGTCAGACATCTACAGTAGCTCTTCGTGATAATTACAGAGAGTTACGACGATGATGTTTTATTGTTTTCGTTAATGTTACCATTGTGGAAATCAGTGATTGCTTTAGTTGGGCTCCTGACCCTTGACTTTTGAATATTTTTTTATTTTATTTTTTAAAAAGTGACATGACATTCAGCCAAGTATGGTGACCCATACTCAGAATTTGTGCTCTGCATTTAACCCATCCAAAGTGCACACACACAGAGCAGTGAACACACACACACTGTGAACACACACCCGGAGCAGTGGGCAGCCATTTATGCTGCGGCGCCCGGGGAGCAGTTGGGGGTTCGATGCCTTGCTCAAGGGCACCTAAGTCGTGGAGAGAAGGTGGAGAGAGAACTGTACATGTACTCACCCCACCTATAATTCCTGCTGGCCCGGGACTCGAACTCACAACCTTTCAATTGGGAGTCCGACTCTCTAACCATTAGGCCACGACTTACAGCTGTTACTGTGCATTTAAGATCTGATGATTCATCTGATGATGTTTACTACTTTAGTGGTCATGATCATCATCTACTGCTGATTCACTGATCTCCTTCAGTTTCTAATGGTATGGGTGTTAATTTATATTTTCTGATTATGACATTCCAGTGATTCTACGGCATGAGAACCATGTCAGTGTTCTGACAGCCAGAAAATATGATGGATTTAAAGGGTTAGTTCACCCAAAAATGAAAATGATGTCATTAATAACTCGTTCCAAACCTGTGAGACCTCCGTTTATCTTCGGAACACAGTTTAAGATATTTTAGATTTAGTCCGAGAGCTCTCATAATTTTCATTTTAGGGTGAACTAACCCTTTAAAAACACTTTGTACTCAAAATATTAATTTGAGATATCAAGAATCAGCATATGAAGCTCAACAATGGTGACAATCAAAAGCTTCATGCTGCAATCAATGCATGTTAAGTAACAGCACAGTACACAACTCATCCACGACTCCCAGCATGCATCGTCATAAAGAAATTATGCTGCTGAATTGTCCAGTTATTTTCGGGAGGGAAGAAACACTGAATAAGATCAGTGATTCCGGAGTTACATGATGATTATGTCATAAACAAAACATAACCAACAATACCAGATTTATTTTTTTCCTTTGTGGCTCTGTTTTGCCACAACAAATGTGCTTCAAAAACACATGGTTACAACAGCCAAAGAAAAGTTAAAGTTGAAAAGTCAAAGCTAAGAGCCCGATGAAAGAAAACAATGATCACCATCATGGAAGTGTCAAAACAAAACAATAAACCATAAACATCTAAGCCTCTGTTAATTCTCAATAAGCGCTTCTGAAAGAAATCAAGTCAATCTGGTTAGTAATGCGTGAAGCTGCTAATGCTGTTCGTGGAGTTGTTTAATTATCCTGAGATCTCGAGAGATTTAATGTATTTATTTTCATTTATTTCATCTAAGGCTGGAAGTCAGTGTTTCGCTTTCCCTCCGTGTTTATGTTTGTTAACAGCAGGTGTTCATCACACACACACACACACACACACACAAATACTATGACAAAATTGTTATTTTGATAAAGTCATCCAAGATATTATAAATATATTATATAATTGTAATAATAATAATCATAATGACATTTAATTGAATGGTTTACACATTAAATTAAATTACAGCATTAAACAAATTATAAAACTGTAAAACATTGAGTAAATAGATTTTTAAGCCACTAAAAAGCTAATTAGCAACACTAACTATGATCAAATACTGCGACAGTGAGACTTATGCTTATTTCATTAACTTGATTTGTTATGCTGATATTGTCATTTATTAATTTGTATTAATTTTAAATCACGTTAAATTGCAAAACAGAGCATTTTTACAGGTGGTCTCAGACTGGATTCTGTTGTATCAACCTGCCACTTTACATCTAGCTTTCAAATCCAGCTTTCACATCCAGAAGAAAATTCAAGAAAATATATTAAACTAAGTACATTTTTCAGACATCAAACTTAGCAATTCTTAAATGATTAAACTTACTTTGCAGTGACATCACCACTGTCCAGCCTTAATTCAACCTGTGATAAAACATAATGAAAAAGTCTTAGACTGCATAGAGAACAAGAGGGATGAACTATGAATGCAGTGATCCGCAATGTGAAATGACAGCATGCACCAGTTTAGCGGGAAAAGCACCACTGGGACTAAAAAAATAGTGAGCAGGCAATGCTATTTATAAAACTACTGCATAGAACGAATGCACAAATCATAGCAGCTTTCCTAAAGTGAAATTTCAATGCTTCATTTGAAGTTCACAGTCTGAGCAGGGCAAGCTGATGGGACGTACAGTTTACAGTTTATATTCTCAAGGACTGAGAGTCTTAAGAGTCTGTTTTATTGCAGGTTTATGTTTATTATACCTGCTTCGTTCGTGTTCATTGCACTGGAGGTGAGGACCGTTCAAGAGGCATGATGGATAAAGATGAAACCTTGATCTGAACGCACTTCAGGAGCAAAAAAATTAAAATTAATTATAATAGTTACTTTAGTCTTTACATTGATAACACCCAAATTAACAGCAATTATATAATTAAAAATGTATAACAATTATAAAAGAATGAAATTGCTTATCATGCGTAAGAGTTGCTTTCTTTAGAGCCCCACATGAAATACCACTAAAAGTAATGCATTATAGAAGGCATTATATAGTTTTAGCAGCCGTTGCGATTCATTGGCCTTTATGACGACTTCGTGACCTTTATAAAACCTTGTGATAGAAAGAACATTTCGATTTCAGACTGCCAATATCTTCATATCCTAATGCACAAAAATAACTGCAGGTAAAACTACATGCCCTCTCTCGTATTAGTGATGCAGAAAACGAAGACAAGCAGCTGAATTTGAATAAGAATATAAAAACACCTGCAAGAGCGTATCATCCAAAAGAGGAACGAGAAAAGACAATTTCTTTCATAAAAGCAGTATAATCCATTTTACCTCTTTGAACTACCACATCATATAAGATCTTATTTTTTCCTTTTTTTGGTTTCCTTCTATTGTGATTCAAATCGAATCCAGCTTAAAAGGAGCCTCTGTTTAATATTCTCTCCTATATCTCGCTCTTGTCCTTTACTCTTAAGAAAATATTCAAGCGTGTGTACAGTTTGCCTCTCTCCCTCAGTTCATAGGGCATTTGGGGATTAGTTAACTGCTGTTATGACACCACGTGCCCTGCATTCTCCACACTCATTAATCACATCAACATACAGATAGACTTCAACATAGAAAACCACACACACACTGAGTCCACCCGGTCAAATGTAGTCAGATACGACACTCAAGTAGGCAAAAAGAACCTTAAAACTGACGAAAAGATATCTAAAAATAATAATCAGCAGCCACAACAACGGAAAAACATTTAGCCTAGTAGGCATTAAATACCCAATAATTATGCATGCACTGATTAATAAAAATAAAAAAAAGCGTTCTGGGTTTACGAGGCTCAAGGCGATTCTGCATTCTGTCTTTTTTCCACTGAATTTTACATCAAATTACCATGTCTAATAGGCACAGTTCATCCAAAAATTAAAAGCTTGATATGAAGGTTGTACATCGTTGATTATGAAAGTCATTGTACTGTATTCATTTCCCCTCTCTACTCTCTCTCTCTCTCTCTCTCTATATATATATAATATATATTTACATTTACATTTAGTCACTTGCAGATGCTTTTATCTAAAGCGACTTTCAAATAAGGACAATGGAAGCAATCAAAAACAACAAAAGAGCAATAATATATAAAAGCTATAACAAGTCTCAGTTAGCTTAAACACAGTACACGTAGCAAGGGCTTTTAAATAATATAATAAATAAAAAGAAAACAGAATAGAAAAAGATTAGAAATGTAATATATAATATATATATACAAGTTTCAGAATACTTTTAAAGGAATTGATCACCCACAAATAAACATTTGCTGAAAATGTATTCACTCTCAGGTCATACAAGATCATGTAGATGAGTTTGTTTCTTCATCTGAACTGATTTAGAGAAATGCTGCATTAAATCACTTGTTCACTAATGGATCCTCTGCAGTGAATGGGTGCCGTCAGAATGAGAGTCCAAACAGCTGATAAAAACATCACAATAATCCACACCACTCCAGTCCATCAGTTCATGTCATGAGAAACGAAAAGCTGCATGTTTGTACAAAACACATGTATAATTAAGGTGTTTTTCCATTGGTGAACAAGTGATGATTTGATACATTTCTCCATACCTCTTTAGATGAAGAGCAAATTCAAGAAAAAAGCTTCATGAACATTCTTCAAAACATCTCTTTTTGTGTTTGACTAAATAAAAAGTAAACAGAACATCACCCTGTTTTGGATCTGAACTGACATTGAAAGAATTGACAGAAACTATTCCTATAGTCTGTTGTTAATGAATGCAGACAGGATTCTGGGAGCTTTGAGTTTTTATAGCTAGGACATGTGATCAGGATGGCAGCGCCGAAGAAGAAAATTATACGTGAGTGCTTTCATCTCAAAAATGAGATGTCGCATACAGGGTCCCAACTATGGTTAAAAATTCAGGGATATGAGCAAAAATGCTCTCCAACTCACTCAAAACTATCCTAATAAGAACACAGTGACATTTCATTTCTAAAGGCTCCTGGCCAGGCTAAAACTTATTTAATTTGAGTGACGCATATTTTGTGAATATGCATATAAAGTGACTTTACCGGGATGTCTGTGTCAAGAGTAGATTCACAGCATATCTAATGAAAATCATTGAGAAAAGCTGCTGTACAGTCATTTATTAGTGACAGCAGAGTCATTTCAGAGTAATTTGCATGAGTGCTGATTTCATTAAAAATGACACGGACTGGACAAATTCCTGATATCAAATCTTGAAGAAAATTAATCAATTTAAAGGTGAAGTGTGTAATCTCTTTGCCACTAGCATCAGCAAACAGGATATATATATATCTCAATTATTTCAAACAGGTTTCTCAAACACGCCTTCTATTAGCTGAACAAACAGAAAGTCTCCCAAACTCAAGCCGTTGAAAGTCAGGATGCTCAAAACAAACAAAACAATGAAAAATGATGTATTACAAACTATGATTAAGAATAAATAATTTTTCCTTATATATACAGCTATTTCCAACATGCAGAATTATGAAAAAATGTGAAGCTTTAAAGGCTCCCTGCAGTTTTTCAACCAAAATAAAAACTAAATTAAATAAATTATTATTAATCTTATTCTTTTCTATAAAATCAAATTATTATTATAATTTATTATAATTAAATAAAATATATTTATGTATTGGTTTAATTTTAATTATTTAAAATAATAATAATAATAATAATAATAATAATAATAATAATTTAAAATGTTAAAAATGTAACCAATAAAAAAATATATTACAATTGCAATACTAATATATTAATACTGAAAAAATATTATTTTGTTACTGTTGATAAAATTGTAATATCAATATATTTATTTACATATTTAAATAATTAATTATTTTAAATAATAATTACATTTAAAGAGAATGTGAGACTGAGGGAAAGACTGCAGTGGAAAGGTCTCAAATAAAGAAAGAAGTCTCTGTTTTTATACTGAAGAAGGCAAAGGTCTGTCTGAGTCAGTGTACTCTATCTCTTTCTCCACAACTCACTTCCTGCAGAAGACAACACTTCTGATGATGATTAATGCTGGGAGAAGATCTCAGTCTGTTTTTTTCTTTTTGTTTTTTTTCATCAGACACTACCTGTTTACACTCAAGCCATTGTTCTGGTGTTACAATAGCTGTGGTCCTGACACACACACGTACACACATACACACACGCACACACCAGATACAACTAAAGGTCTCTGCTGTATTTAGGACACTTGACACTGAACATTGCAGCACCAGCAGACCTGTCAGCTGCTGTTTGATTTCTGGCAACACACTGCTGTACTTCGTGTTTACTATGCAAGCGTCGAGGCAGATTCATATCTGAGAGTCCATCAGCAAGAGTATGTCATGTGAATGCATGTGTGTGAGGATTTAAGCAGAAGATAACATTCATTACATGTAGCTGTAAATGTTCAAATATAATGCATGCTCTAATAATCTGCAAAACTACACACTTTCAGAATCAACTAATCATTCGTTGCCTGAATAATTACTGGACTACTCGTAAAATTAAGGAAATATTACATCTGATTGGCTTGTCAATTGCTGGATGACTAGTTGACCAGAAGCTGACATCTGGGACTGCCTGAACATCAACTGGATCAGTGTTGTTATTGTTAATTCAAATTATAAAAATATATATTTTCAGCAATTTATAGAAACTGAATTAAATTAAAATATAAACTTTAAAAAAAAACATTAACGAAAATTAGAAGTGATGCCTAACTGAGCTTAGTGAAATAAGTTTTGGCTTAAGTACCAAAATGATGACTAAAACTGAAACAAAAATACAATAAAGCTAATTAGAATTATACCGACATTGATATCTCTATATCTATACTGTAGCACTAGCCAAAAATACATTAAAATTATCTATTTTTCTTTTATGCCAAAAATCATTAGGAGATTAAGTAAAGATCATGGTCCATGAAGATATTTTGAAAATGTCCTACTGTAAATATATAAAAACGTAATATTTGATTAATAATATGCAACGTGATCTCATGAGTATACGTGTGTATTTTTACGTTAAATGTGGTTCGTACATATGCATTGCTAAGAACTACATCTGGAAAATTTTAAGGCGATTTTCTCAGTATTTCGATTTTTGATTACACCCTCGGTTCAAGATTTTCAAATGGTTGTATCTCGGCCAAATATTGTCAGATCCTAACAAACCATACATCAATGAACACATGGTCACAGATGTCACCATTAAATTCAAGAGAAGTAGTGTTCACAACCCATTTTACTGACGTAACATATCAATGAAGAAAAAGATTCTAAATTGGTTTTCTGAAAAATAACAGGGGATGCATGATGTCATTAATACATTTTTGATAAAGTATTGCAAAGACAAACATCGGCACCAATGAATCATCCATAACCAGATGTATTAAGTGAGCAAATAAGGCAAATTTAGTTTTCATGCAGACTGCAAAGACCGAGGTTAAACAAATTGTCCTTTCAATTAGTGGATAGCATGTTGCTTAAGAAGAAAAGCCCACGTTAAATGACAATTAAATGCAGGTTTGTGTTCAAAAGCCTCTCAGTTTGACAGAGCCGTGCTGATCTATACACGTTCACTTATTTTCAGCTTCTCAGCAGGGCTGAGAGAATCGAATTCACGACAGGAGCTTAGCAGGAGGGTCTGCAGGAGCAAAGCTGATGATACCATGAGTCACCTCATGCCAGGACTCGACTTACAAAGTCACCTGCACCACGCACTCCAACACTGAGACAGGAAGTCAAGAGAAACGCCAACCACCACTGACTATTACGACAAAAGGTGCCATGACTGATCTACACGGTTACATGCAAATTTATTCCAAGAGCTGAGTTACCTGACGGTGCAATTGAACATCTGTTGGGATAAAAACAGTGTGTAAATGCAGTTAAGTTTTAGTCTAACGTTACAGCAGAAAACATTCTGACACATAAGAAAACATCCACTCACTAGTGCAGTTAAACCAGCCATCATTCACTCACATTAGCTTCTGAACCAAATTATAGGAGCCATAGCATGGAAAAAATCTATGGGATTAACTCCCTTTTGGGGCCAGTCTCTAGTGGCCAGTCGATGAATTGCAGTTTAAGTCACTTCCATGTTGGTTTCAAGAGAGAGATGGGGAGGTTGCTGCTTGGTAGTATACAGTGTGAAATTATGTATCCCACAATGCAATGCGCTCAACATGCCCATCCAAATCTAGCGGTGAATGAATTGGAAGCAATATCAACTTCAACTGATTTTTTGATTTTTTTGACTTGTTAATCAATTTTAACTATTTGATTTTCAACTCAAATGTATTGAATTACAAATCCAAATCCAAAATAATAAATAAAAAATCCAACATTGAACTGGACACCACTCTGAATTAAAGATGCATATAATGAGAGTAGTGTGGTCATGTGACACAATAATACTCGCCATTTCACATATTTCCATACAGAGTATGCAGTATACAGTTAAAAACAAGAATTCCATCACATGATCCTTCAGAAATCATTCAGATATGCTCATTTACAGCTTAAGAAACATTTGTTATTATTATCAATGTTGAAAACAGTTCTTTGATGGTTAGATTAGAAATGTCTTTACTGTCACTTTTGACCAAATTAATAAGACCTTGTTTAACTAAATGTAAAAAAACAAAACAAAAAAAGCCCAAAACACTCATCAATATAGAAATTCCTTTATATTCCATCATTGGGTCCTATTTTTACCAGATTTTCACATTTGAATCCCACATGCAATTTTAATGAATGAGACCCATTACAAGACCAATTACATCAAATGAAATGATACAAAAGTGTCGAATATAACCTCTTTGGCTTTCAGCAGAGAAGCCGGTACAAAGTGTTGCATAAAGATGATCACTCATATTTCCACCACACGGCTGTAATAGGACCTTAAAACTTTAGTGAGCACGACTGACCACAGCGGGAGCATCACATTACCAGCAGGGGGGGAATACAACATCACTGTAATTCAATAGCATGAAAGAGACACTTAAAAAAATGTCAAGGGATGTTCTTGTTCATAAATACACAACATACTGGATCATCTCAATGATTATGTGCTGAATTTCACAGGAAGAACTCAAAGTCTCTGAACGGCATTAATCACAGTTCAGTGTTAGCCTACAGAGTTCATTCGCTTTTCTCAGTGCTTCAATTTCTAGTAATTTTCAACTCTCTCATGTTCATGGTTGCAGTGATATTAACTGCAGAAATGTACTTTGCTGAACTAAAACATTACAATCGGATATTGGATTCTGGATATGAATCACATTTAGTTGAGAAATATGCTCTGCGCGATGGAATTTGATTTGCCATGGTCAATAAGAAACCACTCTTAACATTAACTGGAGCAGAATATATATTGTTTATGCACTTTTTAAACATTTTCTTAGACTAAGGAAGCTACTGATCCGACTGTCAGTACTTTCACATCACATGTCTCTATACATTAAAGGAGTAGTTCACCGTAATTATAAATTAGCTGAAAACGTACTCATCCTCAGGCCATTTAAGATGTAGATGAGTTTGTTTCTTGATCTTAAGTACAAAATCTACATGTTCCATGGCCTGATGGGGAGTACATTTAAATATAAGGGTCATCTATTCCTTAACATGCTATGTTTTATTTTCCTTGAATATTCAAATAGGCTATAGATTCTGACATTACATAATGTACCCTAACATTCAAACATTAATGGTTTATCTTGATGGATTTTATGTCTCTTTTTATTTCGTTAAATGTTGTAAAAATGCTAAACATTGCTTGAGGGTCTCCACATGCTATATCAGTTTTAATTAGTCAGTGCTCTTATGAGGTAACAAAGAACTTTCTGCCGGACTGATAGGATCTAAACCAATTAAAAACTGTGTGTCTGAGCGGCCCGTCCACTTCTGCAGATCTGAGATTATTAACAGCTTTCATTAGGACCGTTTCAGTGCATCCCAGATCTTCAACAGAGTTTATTTCATTTAAAATAGAAAGTAAAAGTCAAAATTAAACTTGCATCTTTAAATATCAGATTTCAATGGTTTTGTAATATGATATTTACATTAAAGATGCTTTGGGAACTTTTTAGCAATATAATATTTATTACTTTAAATGTGAAGAGAATCATCACAAAAATCATCTGAAAAATTTTATTAAAATATATCTTACTTGTAAAATAATTGTACATAATTGTATCATCATTCCTACTATAAAACAATTTTCAGCAATAAATAAATAAAATAAAATAATAATAAAAAAATTATATAAAAAGGTAAGTAGGCTTGTTTTGCAAGAGAAGATGTGAAAAAAGCATAAATATGATAGAAATATAATTATATAGAGCATCAATTGTAATAAAGCTGAAATTGTTAAATTATGCAAAAAATTTATGGTTTATTTTTCTGTATTAGTATACATCAAAATGCTAGCTATAAAATTAGCCCCTTCCGGACAAAGAGGTGATTATATTTAAATGTAATTTTCATCACAAAATTATATTTAAAACAATGCATAATTTAAGATGAGACCAAAATGGCATTTGTTTCTTAAAATTTATAGCAAATGTATATAGATTTAAATGCATTTTAGGAAAATTCTGCTACTTTTTTCAGATCAAACAAATATAATTTTCATTTCATCTCAAATTCAATAAATCAATAAGAGTGTGAAAAAGAGTACTTCTGTAGAGTTTACTTTCTAAAGGTGCACATGGACAAAAGTGCCAGAGCCAAAATAAATAAATAATTAAATAAATAAAATTACATTATATTTTTCTTTAAAAGGATGTAAGATTGGCCCATAATTGCGGATGGTTAAATAATGTACAAATATTTCTATAAAAGCATGTAAAGTAGCTTTCTCTAATTGGAGATGATTCCACTGAAAGGCTCATTTGCATAACTCTGAAGAGCCTGGTTTATAAAAAGCTTAACAGAAGCTGTAAACATATTGTGTGTTCATTCAAATGGATTTGAGGGCCGGGGTCTTTCTCGTTCTACTTGCAACTCAGACAAATTCTCAGTTTAAGCACTAGGGATATGAACACTAATTTCACTTCATTCTCAGATACTTTTGGATACTATAGTGGATTATATTACAAAAAATGTTCTATTAAATAATATTCTTTGAATGCTAATTCAGAAATCACATATTATATAATGTATGAATTAAGATGATGCAAATTATATAATTTTAAATTACCTATATTAAAAAACATCAGATTTTTGGTAAATATGTACCCCCAAGAAATATATATTTTATTAAAATGTCTGCAGTTCTATGAAAAATAATATTAAAAACAAAGTATTGTATTTCAATCATATACAAGTTAAATGTCTATCATATATCATAGATTTTAAAATAATAAATCCAAATGGATTATTATGATTATTGATTATTATGCTATTATGGTTTTTGTTAATATTTAATTTTTTATATTTTTGTTTTAACCTTGATTTTAAAGTTTTAGCTTTTTTATGATATTTTAAAAACATAAATAAACAAAATAATTTGTACACAGACACACACACACACATATGTATATATAGTTTTCAAATGTCTGCAATTATATGACAAATATACAAATTATTATAAAAAAATAAACAAATTATATTAAAAAGTATGACATTTTAGCATCATATAAGTATTTTGCATTTGTTTTCTGGTAAATATATGTAAAAAATTATTAAAACCAATAAGAAATACGTTGCTACGCTTGTTTTCAGAAAAATATTTATCTTGAAATTAATTTGGTCTTGTAGCACTGGCATTTTTTAAGAATATAATATTTTGCGGTGCAGAGCCTTCGATCATGTTGACAGATCTTTGTGAAATTCATCCGGCTCCGGGGTCTTTATCACGCATCTGAGTGTAACTCACATCATCAGGGAACTAGAGCTGCAGCTTCCTGTTCTGAAGGCAGAAGGTGGAGATATCTGGAAATCGAAGCATGGCAATAAACTTCACAGGGAAGGAATCACGGGGTGTGACCCTCGACCCCGGACTCTGAGTCTGGCCTCAATGAGATCTGTGCAAATAGCACACAGGAAGTGAAGTGCTCCTGAGGACCGCTCAAGGTTAAAGACACATATAAAGGGCCAGCAGCTCAGAAATAGAGCTATCTTAATACCATTGATATATTATTGTAGTTTCTGTTAATATACACACACACACACGTAAAGTTTTAATAATTTTTTTTATACATTTTTATAACTACTTATGTAGTTTTTATTATTTGTTTAGGTAGTTTAGGTTAATATGTATATATATATATATATATATATATATATATATATATATATATATATATATATATATATATATATATATATATATATATATATATATATAATTATTATTATTTTGTATTTGCTATTTATAATATTAATATCATTGAGATACCATTATAGTTTTTGTTAATATATATTTTTTTACTTTATATTTTTGTTTTTACTTTGAGTAAATTTATAGTAATAATATTTAGTTTATACTGTTTTAGTTATTTTAGTATTTAACAAATGTTAACACGCACACACACAAATACATATTTCAGTTAATGTTTATTTTAAAAAAAATAGATCTGCAAAACAGAAGTCCTTTTTCATTAAGCCATAAAAAAAGTCAGACAGAGTCTCACACACACACACACACACACACACACACACACATACACATACACACAGAGAGAGAGATACACTTTTTTTCAGGAACAATAACTAAACCTTTAAGCTAGATAAAATTAGTTGGCAAGGAAAACTAAATAAGTTCTGTTCATAGAATGCATCTTAAGTTAAGTTTATTTTTCTCATCCCTAGTGGCATAATGTTTTCTTCTTCATAAACCTCACTCAATTTTGTTCGGTTGATGCTTAAGCAAGAGAAATACAGTTTGCCAAAGGGTTATGAAAAATAACAATGTAAAAAATGCTCTCTTAACAAACAAGTTTCAGTATGTTATTCAATTTTGCTTCTCAATTTATCTTGCTTTAAGTCTGTTCAGATCTTTCTCTTGGAAAACATGACAGGAACACATTGACAAAAAAAGTATTTTCCATTCTACTTCATCTCCAAAAGAAGTTTATAACAGTCTTTAATGAGGATCTAAAAGTCTCTTTCTTCACTTTGACTACAAAGCAGGTTTCGTCTCTCCTGGGCTGCTTAAGAAAAACTGTGAAAATGTTTTCTGAATGCTATTTAAAGACTATAAAAACACAAACTAAAATCCCATAGAGCTGGAGCCTGGCGCTCAGACAGATCTGCCGACAGTGCTGCCTTGCTTCTTCATTTCAAAGAAAAAAGATATCCCAACCGCAGAAAAGCCACAGGGATGATTTACCGTACTGAAGATCCCATGAAAAAACCCTGTGCATCACATCCATACAAAGTGGAGCCAGGATCAGGGGGCGAGGGCATGTTTAATGGTGTTACCTGCAAATAGGTTAAAGCTATCAGTTTTCCCTTTGCTCCTGTTAACATAAAACGGTTTGGGTGCACTGGGATCACCTATTAAACCTTCAACACACACACGCAAGTTCTCTCATCATGAGAAAAATAACAGGCCTTTCATCTCTCCTCTTCATCCTCCGCTCTCATTAGCAGCTCTGCGTGAAAGTAGAGGGCAGACACATGGATGAAGGAGATGCCTCGCTGCTGTTTGTGAAACAGTGAACCGTGGATGTACAAAAACAAAAAAACAGAGGAGAATCCCTGCCTTCTCCATCGTCGCACACACACACACCGGGGACCCTCGGTGTCTGCATACAGCCAGAGACACATGCTAATTAAAGCAAACCTTGCCTGAGCCTGGTGAGAGCTGCCGTTCTTCCTTATCGCCTGCTCCGTCTCCAACGGTGTGTTAAAGAAACAAACATTAGATGGGAATATAACCAGCAAACACAAGAGCGGGCATCTTTTCAGGCAGCTGCGACATAGACTTGTAAAAGACTCATAAGTCCCTCGTAATAATGCGGCGCTAAGCACTAACATAGTGTTTTTTTCAACCCTGGCCAGGGTGAAATGATATGACACAGTCGAGCGCCAAGACAGGCCGGCTGTTAAGGATAAACTCTACCGTGCCAATAAAAACAATGAGGCTCGGTTTTAAATGGCACAAAGGTGAGGTTGTCTTCGTGGCCTGGTCACCTGGTTTCTGACTGAAGTGAAGAGATATTGCGAAGGCTGTGAATTAACATTTTAATGAAAAATTCGCTAGTGTTCAAACGTTTGGGGTCTGTAAGTCTATTATGTTTTTTAATGTCTCTTATGCTTTTATTTGATCAATAATACAGTAAAATTGCTAAATATTATTATAGTTTAAAATGACTGTTTTCTATTTGAATGTATTATAAAATGTAATTTATTCCTGTGAAGCAAAGCTGAATATTCAGCATTATTACTTCAGTCTTTAGTGACACATGAATCATTCATTTGTCATCTATTTAATGCAACCTTGCTGAATATAATATTCATTTATATTTTCTTTCAAATAAATGAATAAAATCTTAATAACCCCAAACTTATAAACGGTAAAAATTTTGTAACATATTTCATTAATATTATCGTGGTTCCATTCTGCTTTCTAAAGAATGGTAGAAGTGTTTTTTAGTTATCGGATTCAATTTTTGTTGGGGCTTTTATTTTATTTTATGCAAAATGTACTATAACAATAAACTAAATGGGAAATGTTAGCATTCAGGATTATGCAGCTAACATTACTCTAAAAGCGGGCAGAGGATAATTACATTATCAACTTAAAATAACAAAATCTTTCCAGATTAAGTTGTTTTGAGTTTAGTAAAATGTTGAATTATAACAATAGACTATTTACGTTTAGAAATAGCATGTAGTCTACAGGGTTATTTTCTAATGCAGTATAAATGGCTCTTTATAATGAAAAATATATAATACTTGGGCATCCTTATATAAAAAAACTCAAAAACACATGCACTAGACAAATTCAAATGTTAAATGTCAACTCTTTCCCCATAAAAGCATGCAATTCAGTCTGTTGCATAACATATTTTCTATTAACATTATCATCCAAAGTGAACTGAATGTACAACAAAACCAAACGTCGAAAGACCAGACTAAGACAACCTCTGGTTTCAAACTGTTTCGGATCAATGTCGTCTCTAGCCTCTTTTAGCCCAGATAAGACCGGTTTGGCAAGCACACAGAACACCATCATTGCAAATCTGTCG
The DNA here is from genome assembly GCF_023724105.1 of Carassius gibelio. Classification (NCBI taxonomy): domain Eukaryota; kingdom Metazoa; phylum Chordata; class Actinopteri; order Cypriniformes; family Cyprinidae; genus Carassius; species Carassius gibelio. The sequence continues at coordinate 24,763,093 of NC_068389.1, read as the reverse complement.
AAACCAGGTCTACGCTGAACGATCACACCAGGAGCTCTCAAATCATCACCACTTCTCTTGCCATTTTCTACAGCACTGCGCGGCCATTTGATTGGTTTGACAGGGCTATGAAAGCATGTTGCCTAGGTTTCCAAAGAGTGTTTCTGTCATTCTGCCTGTAACAGCTACATTTCAGTAGGAGAAATTACCTGCATCTTTTACCTGTGAAGATGCTGGGATTGTTGACCAAACAAATGGATTTGTGATGCCAGAGTGGTTTTAATGAGCATCTGTCACCAGTGAAAATGGATAATAATAATAATTTGAAAATAATACACATTAATATAGGTCTACATATTGGGTCTGCCCGCAAAGTCTCCCATGCAAACATCCTTTTAAAATAAATGTCTCCTTGTTCTTAACCTATATGGCAATTGCTCTGCACAGCACGTCACACCAGCCTCTTACTGCAGAGATCAGAGAGGAGAATCAAGCTAGGTGAGCAGCCAACCGCGATCAAGTAAACTGAAGATGAGGTGAATTCATTCATTCAATCAGCTGTGCCATAGTTATAGGGAAAACAGCTTAGTGAGGAATTCAAAGGGATTCCTCGTGCTGTTCTGAAGAGGTGGAAAAGGAAAACATGGGTGTAGAGTCAGGGACGGATTTAGTTAATTGGGGGCCCCAGGCAAAATATAGGAATTGGGCCCAATAAATTTGCACATATTTACCTGGATCAACCTCCATTATTTCTTATTATTTCTTGTTGTTATGCTTTCTGCTTCTCAGTGGTGTCCAGTGTTTCATGCACATGTGATAATGGCTTCCTTTCATGTTATAGACCACAAAATAGCAACTGATTTACATTTGAGATACAGATTTTCACAAAAACTTAATAAATTATAAAATGATAAACCTCACAAGCCTTTAAACCAGTTTCTTTTTTTTTTTAAAAAAGGATGAGTCAGAAGTATAAATCATCATATCAATTTAAATCTAAAGTATAATGTGGGGTTGTGTGGGTGGATTTTCACATTGGTCTGAACAAATACGGCAGATTGGATTATTGAAAATGCACATAAAAATATATTTTAAAACTATATTCAACTAAAGAAGACAAAATATTATTGCGGACTGCTGTACACACCTCTACTATGTACACGAGCTTTCATGTTTGCGGTTGCCCGATATCTAGAGTTAAAATCCACAAATCAGAGCTTCTTTGTTAAAAATAGTGTCAAATATAGGGTTTTGCTAATTTTCTTCAATCCGGCAACCATGCACACGTGCTCATTCTTTACTGCAGAAGCGCTGATGATGATTTGAAAACTGAAGTTTAGCGCTCTCTATGTGAGATATTCAGCTTAAATAAAAAAGTGATATTCAGCAAGTCTGTATTCTGTCATGAGATCTCAACTATTTTGTTTGTGATAGTGGTTGCTGAATAAATGCACTTACATAACCTAACCGCTGTTATTTTAATAGAGAAACATTATTCCAATTCGGAATTATTGGAATTACTGTTAGGAATTTTACTGTTAAAGTATTTTTTGTTTGTTTTTGCCAGTTTTCATAATGTAGACAGAATGCATATATAAATATTTGATATAAATGTATATATTAAATAGCCTACAATAAATCAGTACACTAGATGAGGTCAAATGAACCACGTGTATGAGTTCACATTCTAGTGATTTATACTTTTTCGTGAAAGTGTCATTCCTGAAATGTAAAAATAAATTTCTCAAAAGACAACAATAAATTTGATTATAATTTTGAGGATTTTTAAAAAAATCATGACATCATGACAAAAACTAGACTAAAATGCTCAGACATTTAGACACCTAAAACTTGACAAAACAAAAACAGGACAAGCTTGACTATATACGATAATAACTAAATGGAATTTTATAATATATTCAAATAGAAAAGAAAAATGTTATTTCAAATTATAACAATATTTCACAATTTTACCATTTCAAATAAATGCAGCTTATAGGCAAGCTTATTCCAAAACACAACACAATCTACTTCCTTTTTGGAATTTGAAATAGAATTCTGACTAGTAACTTTTGATTTGCAAAAAAAATAAAAAAAGTTTTTCATCAAACTCATACACATCACTCATGGAAATGTCACGGCTATATTTAGTGCAGCTCCGGCATATGAAGCACAGGAGCAGGCAGGTGCCGGCCTGAAGCAGCTGAAGATATCATGCAGGACAGGAGCAGATAGTGAAGAAACCACAGGCTGATAAAGTGAGGAGCAGATGTGCTTATATGACTGCTGTAGCACGAGGAGACAGAACAAACTTCAGTGACCTTGCTTCTGTTGACCAGAAAATGAGCTGAGACTGTGGACTTTGAAGCAGATAATATTGGACAAGCCAGGCTACTGTAAACAGCAAAAAATATCCATCAGTATGTCTTGTTCTCACACTACGGCTCTGACGACTATTCTCTTTGCTACTTTGAGGGATCCGTGCAATTTAATGTGCTTTGAAGAAGTCACAGTTTTCACTACACAACACACACTGACCTGCAATTACCAGAAATCTGAGCTAATGCACTACTCGGAGAAGGAATTTAAATGAATAAACAAATACTCATTAAAAAAGGAATGTCAAAATAAAGCACACAAGGCCGAATGATTATAAGAAGGCATTATTTATCTGTAATTAAATCCCAAGCAGTGTCATCTCTTCCTGCTTCACTGCATTGCAGTATACCAAGGTCTTGAAGTAATGAAGTTGCTCTGAAATTCAGTCTATATAATATAGTGAAGTTTATGAATCAATATTTCTGCTTATATTTGCATGCTTATGTGGATAAAGTATCAACTGCATTTCAGTGTACCAATAAAAAAGGGGACATAAAACTAAAGAAGGGTCATCAAACATCTGAGTGGTTAAGGTTGTTATTTTTGTATCATTGATATATTATTATAGATTTTATTAGTTTCTATTAATATTTTGTATCGGTTTTTATTACTATATTCTCCATTTTTTAATTTTGTGGTATTTTTGTTGCTTTTTTTTTAGTATATCAGTATTTCTTTACATTTATTTCCATTAGAATTTAAATTTTAATAATAAATATTAATGAAGATAAACTATAACATATCAACTATATACTCTCTCTCTCTCTCTCTCTCTCTCTCTCTCTCTCTCTGTATATATACAGGTTTATTAAATTTGATTAATACTGAAATCTACACAATTAAAACCATTAAAAAAGTCTTCAACACTGATAATAATAATGTTTCTTGAGGTTGCTGAAAATTCAGCTTTGCATCACAAGGAATAAATTGCATTTTAAAATATAATTCAATTCTAAAAAGTTATTTTAAATTTTACAAATATTTCACAATATTACTATAATATAATCATATTACTATGAATCAGGGTTTAACCATCTCGCCTCATGAGCTAGTCTATTTTGAAAATGTCTTTTTGCACATTTCTTAAATTCAATAAGTACAACATACTATTGTACTAAAAAAAACTAAAGAATGACCAAACACTTGAAATACACTGGGCATCTGTTTGTCTGTCCCAGTCTGCTGAAGCTCTCACTTAAACTCTGCACTTGAAGAGTTCACTAACAGATACATATCGTCTTCCAGGTGCCAGTCTTCTTATCACTTTTAAAGGCTTTCTATAAAACACCACGGTCCTCCGCTAGAGCTACAAAGCCAAGGGCAATTTTACGGTATCTCTCGCTGAGGATCTCTGCTGATGCAGAGGTTACTTTTTCTCTCTTGCTCACGTTATCTTTCCTCACTCCACTACATTAGCGTGCTAGTGCACTAAAGCCGCAAGGACAATCTCCAAATTGAGCCCGGCAAAAACATTTGACAGACAACACTTCCCCCAAAAATAAAGTAGTCGTCATTGTCAAGGAAGAGAGTTTACAAATGAACGCTCACAAACCAGCCAACACTAACTCAGCTAAAAAATCAGCGTTATGGTAATGCACTGACGGAAAATGCAGATGCTGCTGCTTATGAAATTTGGCTGTGGGTTTCTTGGCAAGGTTTGGAATTAAAAAGATTTAGGAAGGAGGGAGAAGAGGAGATAGAAATGTTCACATAAGATGAAAGAAAATGACAAAGAGAGGAAAGTACAGAGGGAGCAGGCGAAGAGTTATTGAGGCGTGAACAAACAGAGACGCACTCAAAAGAGAATGAGGCTATTTATTAAGAAATAGAAACATGAAACCAGAGGATCCATCAGTTACCCGGGAGCTCAGCTGGAAAGTCTGCACAGTTGTTGCCGTAATTGCCAGTGTTTGCAATTTCATACTACCATACTGCAAAATATACAGTAGTTTAAAACTGTATCAATGCAGTGCTCTCAACGACAAATAAAAGTGATATCACTTTGACAGCTTTTTCTTGACACAGTATTTGACCAGGCTGCCAAATGTGAAAACATTTTTACACAAGATGTTCTCTAAATGCAAAATAACCCATTTCAAGTCCAAAATTATAACTAGATGCAAATCGCATACAACATATGCGATCATGTAATAATCACTGTATAATCACTAAACAAATTAAAAATTTCACATTTAATTTAATGCTTTACATGCCGTTTCTTTGTAATTATTTGTGAAATTTCTGAATGAAAACTGTTTTTACATCAATTTTTTCAGTGTACTGTACTTCACTGTAAAGAGATTTTCTGAACTTGTAAATCAAAGAGTATTTACTAAAAAACTAAAAAAAAGTTTGTTTTACAAGAAAAAATTTTTTTCTTCAAGATGTATTGTTTTATTCAATTTGTTACTGCTGTTTCCGTAATTATTTGTGAAATGTACAAGCAATTTTTGAGTGTAAACTCAAACTTTCATTTTTTGTATCTTTTTTTTACAATTGTGAAAATTGCTTTTTTTTCAGTGTACCATACTTCACTGTAAAAAAAGTTTCTAATCTTAGAAATAAAGGTTAAATAATCTTAGAAACAAAGATTATTGCAGTATTTTAATGAATAAATCCTATTTTTTCTTCTTCAAAAGTTCATGTTTTAATCGAATGTGTTTGTGTTTGAATTGTTTGTAAAATTCTCCAGCAATTTCTGAATGGAAATTGTTTCCACAGTAGTGTTTTTCAGTGTACTCAAAGACAATGTTTACTTACTTTTTAAATCAATAGTAGGCTTTATGCAGTATTAAATAAGTAGCAGGCTAGTAATCAATTCCAAACACAGTCATTCATTGAAAGAAAACAGGTGACAGAGTTATTAAAGTGAAAATATTTCAAAAACGGGTTTGTCCCTACATAAGCAGCTCTAAGTAACATGACGGATCTCATTCAAAGCAATATATACTCATTGCTCATCTGAGAGACAGCGCCTGGGGAGATGACGGCTCTGTTAACCTATTAAAAGGAGTTTCATGGGTTCACAAGCAGCTAAACTACACTGACAGCATCTGTGACAAGACAAATGAGTTGGACTAGTCTCTCAATTGTTTAGGAAAAAAAGCACCAATCACACTCATAGTAAGGCATTTACAATAGAAGTGAAGAGGCAGGAAATAAACACTAAAAACAAACATCCTTCAAAAGACATCAAAGGTGTATTCATGAAACTAAGCATGCCTTCTTTCCCTTGTGAAAAATAAGTACAATTTGAGCAAGAAGATTATTACTTAATATAGAAATAATATATTAAAGTATGAAATAATTGTAATATTTTCAGACACACAATGCATGTTATCTGATATTAAATAAAAATAAACAAACACGTAAACAAACCTGCTACATCATTTGAATAAAAGCACTTTCTGTAATAAACAACATCAGATTCAATAGAGCTTAACCTGTATTGAATGTCCTTAACCATGCCTTTAAATTCTGAAGCGTGTTGTTGGCATAAAAAGGTCAATTATCATTATCCATTCCCCTTGATGAGGACAATTGAGTTGCTATTTTTTGGCATTGGTTTAATCACCAGATGGATGATGCTTTTTATTTGCTTAAATGAAAGTTGGTAAGGCCGCAACACACCATGCTGGACAATAACACTCATTATCTGTCCTTCTGCAGAGCATGCTGCTCTCGTCTGTTAGCATACGGTGCCAGCCATGTTGTCTGACTGCAATGGTCTTGCCAGCTTCAGAGACACTGAGGCAGCGGCTGCCATACCAAAAAAAGGCACTTCAAATTGGCTCTTTGATGCACTGAGACAGAAAAGTAGAGGAAGTGGGGAGTGCATGCATCAAACGCTAGAGTGAGTTTTGGAATGAAGAGATGCTAAAGGAGAAAAAAAAACATGTCATTCCACTATAGGGATGTGCAAAACTATGCACAAAATTTTAAGTGTTACAGAGATATATTTACTCCTAGTTTCCACAAGATAATACATTAGAATGCAATAGGGAAGAAATGCATAAATGCATGTTTAGAACTAAAAGAGAAGATGAGAGATGTGACAAAGACAAATCAATGCAGTAACTACTACCACATTTTTATTCAGATCACTCTCCTGGAAACATGCAAATGTACGTGCAAAAACACACTGAATGCACGTTCAATGATTTCGCATATGGAATTATTCCGTACATCAGTGCATTGGCCATTATTAAGAGATTATAGCAAACAGATGCCCTTTGGTTGACGCTAATCATCACCCAACACTCTGCCGTACTCTGTTTTTTTTTTCTTTCTTTTTTTGCTGAAGGCATATGAAAGTAGACTTTAGAACATGAAAACCTCAAATGATGAGTCTCACTGCACTAGCTCACATCCATTGGAATTTATTTAATTATAGTCAATTTTGTGCATTGAATAATAGTTTGTGCAGTAATCTAGGATTTATTTTAAGCCCTAATTAAATAAAGATAGATTTTGTTTTGCATATTTCAGAGTGAAATAGGACATTTGTCTGTGAAAAGTCATTATTTGATGAAATACTATGAAAAGCAAGTTTTCTTTACACTGAAGTACACTGATAAATCATCCACAAGAAGAGCTGAAACACTTGTTAAGATAACAAACAGGGTACATTTTAATGTTGCTTGATTATGAGAAATAAAGTTGCAACTGTGAGATGTTAAGCAAAAGAAACGAAGTTTCAATTGTGAGGAAACTTTATAATCGCAATAAAAATTTTTTTTTTGCAATTTTCACAAATATTGCAATTATTAATTTTAGCTAATTAATAACAAGATTGCAACTTTGTAAAATTCTGAGAAATAGTTACAATTGTGAGAGATACAACCCCCCCCCCACCCATTTTCAAGAAACAGTTGCAATTTATGATTGCATTTTTTTCTTTCTAATTATTAGAAATGAAGCATAATTTTGGCCTGATTAATTGCAAAAATAAATTTGCTTCTGTGAGATATTAAGTACAATTTTTTGAAATAAAGTTACAGTTGTGAGATATAAATAAAAAATTAAATTTGAAGAAATATTTGCATAATGAATAAATATGATAATTATTTTTACCTAATTACAAGAAATAAAGTTGCACCTATAAGACAAATAATGTAACTCTTACTCTACATCTTGTGAGATATAGAACAAAAAAATTAAATAAACAAAACGCAATTTCAAGAAATAGTTGGAATTTGTGAATTTGTGATTGCGATTATAATTTTTTCTTCATTACAAGAAATAAAGAGATATTAGGTCAAAATGTAAGAAGCGAGGTAAGTAACGGTGGTGATATATAAAACAAAAGTAATCGAATTTCAAGGACGAGTTGCAATTTTCACTTTTTTGGACTAAAAATGATGAGAAATAAAGTTATTAAGATAATAAGTCAAACTTTGAAAAACAGATACAATTGTGCGATCTAAAAATAATAAATCACAGTTTGAATAAATAGTTGACTCTGTCAAATTGTGAGAAGTAGTTACAATTGAGACGCAATTTTAAGAAATAATTTACCATTACAAAAAAATAAAGTTGCAACTGTGAGATATTAAGTCAAATTTTGAGACATTGAGTTACAGTTGTGAGATATAAAACAAAAATAAACAATTTCAAGAAATAAAACTGCAATTTTTACAAAAAAATTGATTATTATTATTTGAGAAATAGTTTCAGGTGTGAGATAAAAAATTATAAATCGCAATTTGTAGAAATAAATACGTCAAATTGTGAGGAATAGTTACAATTGTAAGATATAAAACTAAAAATAATAATAAATGCAAAACTCCATTTCAAAAACTTGTTGAACTTTATGATTCCTTTTTCCTAATTACAAGAAACAAAAATATAACTGTGATCTATCAAGTCAATTTCGAAGAAAGTTGCAATTGTGAGATTTATGAATGTTTTTGTTTAAAATAATTTATGAAAATGAATTGTTGGATCGCAGCTGTCATAACTACAAATCACACATAAGTCTACATATATTTCCTGTCAAAAATGTACAGTGGCTGCCATGAAATTCTCATTGCTGCTCCCGAGTGATTTATTCAGTACTTTTCTCCATAATCGTCACCTTCTTACTTCTTTTCACATCCATTGTGGTAATCTTTCTCCATTTTTTCCCCATCCATTGCCTTTCTGTGGCTTCCTTTCAATTCCTGACGACCGAGATGGTAAAAGAAATGGGGCTGAATTATTGCCTGAGATAACAGGAACCACGCATATATGCTTGTGTAAGTGTGTGTGTGTGTGTCAGTTTGCATACGTGTGTAAGCCGTGTAACTGCACAACCCTTTCTCAACACATGGGTTTCTCACATGGACAGCTACAAGAAAATATAATGCAGTCAGAATGTAATTCATTCACACATAATGACATGTTTTGCCACACCATCAAACATAAAACTGGGTCAGCCATCAAGGAGGACAAGAACCAAAGCTGAGCAGATTTTTACATTATGTAAATGGCGCTGTCTGGTTGAGATCACCAGAGTAGTATAAATAGCTTGGTTTCTGTGGTTTTAATCATTTTAAAAGTTTTAAAATTACTTGTTTTATTTTTGTTATTATTTTTCTTCATGATTATTTTACTTTCTTTTATTTAAAGCACTTTGAATTACCATTGTGTACGAAATGTGCTATATAAATAAACTTGCTTTGCCTTGCCTTGCCTTGGTTTCTTATAAAGCGCAACTCATACATAAGGCCAGACAATCATCAGCCATACAGTTCCCGTCTTTGCTGCTCTCTCTGTTCCTGTCACAAATACTTTATCCTCTGTGTCTAGATCTGTCCGTCCGCTTCACTCAAATCCTCTCACAAACATATTCTGAACAACAGACACTTTGTTTTCAAGCACAAAGCAGCAAAGAAACAGGAAGACATTAAACTGATAAAATACAGCATTTTCAAAGCAGGGACACATTAAGTGTACTTGAAGAGTGAAAACAGATGGCAAAAGCAGTAATGAACAGTTAGATGAACAGATGATGAGTTACAGTATGCTGAAGAATCTTTTTTCTTATGTTAAGAATGGAATATTAGCATTGATTGGAAAGATAACTGTCTCTGCCCAAAACTTCTGCCATTGGTTGATTGCGTTGGGCTAGTCGGGATGTTCAAAAAATGTAAGCAGTGTTTACACTTTTATTGTATTGTTTAATGTTTTGTATATACAAATATCTATAAATGTATTCTTTACTTATTCAGTTAAATAAAATATTAAATTATTAATCTATTACTTTTTTATCCGCTTAGAAAATGACCACGTTTTACTTCGTATAACTCGTGTTAACTACTCATGTAACTATCTTTAAATAGGGGAAACATGGAAGTGTTTGGTGGCATCTAAATTCATCCTTGTTTGGATCCTAAGGAATGAATGGTGCTAATCGCTACCATAGTGGTGTCACTCGCTACAGCGATTAAGTGCACGCACTGAGATGGGAGAGTTACGTAACAACGTGTCTAATCTGAGGGAAGAACATAGCGAAATATGGAAAAAATGGTGGGCTTTTCGTTTAATCCAGTTGAAATGTTGTGGAAGGACCAGATGGAAGTTCATTGGAGGAAATCCAAAAACATCTCAGAGTTGATGCAGTATTGCACTGAAGAATGGGCCAAAATTCCTACATGCAGTAGTACATGACTGATCAGCAGTTACAAGAAATGTTTAGCTGCAGTTATTGCTGCAAAAGGAGGTCAGACCAGATACTGAAAGTAAAGATTCACATACTTTTGCCACTCATAAATCATTAATTCACAAGTCTTTTTTTTTTTCAATAAATGCATGACAAAGTTTCTATTTTTGTCTCATTTGTTTCTCTGTCTACCATCAGGACTTGTGTGGAAATCTGATGATCTTTTGGGATATATTTATTAATGCAGAAATATACAAAATTAATACATTTTTTGGAATTTTCAAGGTTGAATAAACAAACATCACTAAGAAATATATATATATATATATATATATATATATATATATATATATATATATATATATATATATCCTGTTTTCAAATTTCAAGTCATTTCAGGTTTGATTTTGACATGCCATGAAGCGTATGGGTGAGTTAGTCTTTCCTTTAATAGCATGATTTATTCATTAAGATCGATTTGCATGCATAAATCAACCCATTCTCACTCCAAAGGCGTCAAAAACCGAAGCATGGTCAAGCGCCCCTAGCGTCACTTTTATGACGCCAAATGTGCCTCTCGGCGTCGAATATCGAAGCACTACGACCTTCATTGCTTTCAATGGGAAACTTTTGGCGTCAGAATTCGACACGAGGACATGAGATGTTTATCGCTATGAAATCACGTTCAAGAAGTCTCAGCACACATCGCGATACTTGCTATCAGTCCCACAGTTTGGGTGAGTAGTCGTAAATACGCTCTTTTAATGCCTTTTATAAAATGTATTCTGTCTTATTTATTAATCAAATTAGTGCCATATGTTTAATCGCTGTATTATATCGGTCATCCGCGGCTGTCTTTGAGTTTCATTGCGTTTAAATAAATGAACACAGCTGCTAATTAGTCTGATTAAACTCTGTCTGTCACCTGACGTGCCATAGACCTTCGAACAGTTTTATATTATTATTAATTTCAGGATTAATGATGTAAGTTGTATTTGTAGTAAAATCATGGTAATCACGACACTTACAATAGTAATAAATGAAATGTGAAGTTAAAACACAGTAAACTGGACATTAGTAACTGTAACTGTAGTTTTACTATGGTATATTAATAATCAATACAACAATACAATAATCACCAAACCAGCTATGTTTGTATCACTGTAATGTTAGTGTTTTTATGTGCTTTTATATGACAGATATCACAGTAATCATATGTTCTGTAGCATGCTTTTAATACATTTTAATGTAAATCCAAAAAAAAAAAAAAAATCTAATTAAAAATAAATAATAAAACATGCATTTTTCCATCTTGCAGTTCTTTCATATCAGTTTATATATATATATATATATATATATATATATATATATATATATATATATATATATATATATATTATATTATATCTAAATATTTTGCTCACAGATCATTATTAACATTCTGTATATAATTCAATTTTATTTACTCTCCCCTTTTTATTATTTTTATTTTTATTTTTAGCTGAAAAGACGTAAAGGCAGTCAGCCCAGTGGTGTTTCTGGAGAGGGTTTCCTTCAGAAATGGAGAAGACAGAAAGCTGCGGAGGCAGATATATGCAGCAGTAAGTCTGTGATAGTTTGTCTCTTTTATCAAACATTCCTGCTGTTATAATTTGTACAGCATTTGTTGTTTCTTAAACTGTTGCACTATCCAAATACCCACACTTGCCATCTTTGCACTTGACCACTTGATTACTTATTTGAAGTCTTTCCTGTATTTGGCCTAGTGTTCGAGTGAGCATGATAACCACAAGTGTGTGTCGAACTTTTCATGACCTGATGACTGTGTTTCCCAATCCTGATCCTGGAGAACCCCAGCACTGCACGGTTTTGGTGTCTCTCTTATCTGCCTTGGAGTCTTCACTGATGAGCTGATGAGTTGAATCAGGTGTGTTTGATCAGGGAGACATCTCAAATGTGCAGTGTTGGGGTTCTCCAGGACCAGGATTGGGAGCCACTGCCTTATGGGACACTTATGTGTTTACAGAGATTTTTAATAACTAATTATCAATATTTCACATACTGTACATTGGACAGCTTCCCATGACCTCTTGTGAGATCTCGGCAAAAAGTCTGACGATTTATTCCAAAACATGATGCATGATGGGATACACTAAGCTTTGTATAGTGCTCCGGAGCAGTATTGGAGAGGTTTAGTGTGTGTTAAGGACGCTGTGCTTTGGCATTATTAAGACCGGGGACAGTCTCGTTCACACACTGTCACGTACACACACTCTCAAGTGGCCAAGACTGCAAGTGTGGGTATCTGGACAGGGTCAAAGTCTTAAAAATGATCCCTAAACACATCACAGTCTTAATAATCCAGTTTAACACTGTATGATATTGTACAAGCCCCAGGACGGTCTCATCTGACACTATCAAAGAATTCATATGACTATAGCTTGCTATTAATTACTTGCTTTCAATAATGGATGCATTTAACATTTAATTATACTGCATCTTTACAGAGGTGTAATGTACAAGTTGCACGTAATTAATAATATTTCCTTCTTTCTGTCTTACAGGATTTTTTGCAGATAATCCTAATGCTGTTCTTCTTTTTCAGGTCTAAAATATCAAGCTCAACAACTCACTCAAGAGCCAACCCTCACAAACCTTCCTAAAAACTAAGAGCTATTACTGAGTCTCAGCGAATCTTGCCATGATCAGCTCTTCCCAGGTACATTTGTTTAGAATATTTTTTTTAATCAACATTTACTCCTCAAATGCTCTGGTCTGAATCTTACTTTAAATTAACTTAATTATGTTTAATGAGCAATATTAATTGCACACAGAGTAAGTAGAGATTATCTTGTTTCACAGAAGAGAAGGAAGACCAAGGAAATGATTTGCTCAGGATGAGGAATGAAGATGGCCATCTTGTGCTCAAACAAACAGAAGTCCTCTGGTATGTGTGTGTTGAAGCAATGCTGTGTTATACAACATTTTATGATGATCTCTCACAGAACTGGTCATGTCAGCCTTAATTTCTTTTTTTACTATTACAATTGCAGCATGTTAGCAAAGTGTGACTGGACATTTTTAATATTATGTTTTTAAAAACACACCACCTGTTTTAAGAGTAGACAAGTATCATGAAATTGGTTTAGTTGATATAAACACCAATGTACATTATTTAATTGTTTTCTAAATGTTATGTTATAAATTGTGAATTGATAGTTGATTGGTTTGAAGCCAGGCCTTACACTGCACCGACTAAAACACATTTGTGAGAGAAGTCAGGAACTTTGGAGAAAGATTCTAGAGGAAAAAAACACATTTACTGCAACAATAGATGAATTCTAGAGTCTCTGAGAACTACACATGCTAATGCAGTCTCATGAGCAAGACCTTTGCCTCTGTAACTTTTTCTTAATTCTTTAATTTTTATTGCAGTATTTTAATTTGTACAGATGATCTCATCAGCCAAATGAGGGGTTTTGACCAAATGATGCTCTTGAAAGGAGTGAAAGAAGAGGATGTGCTAAATTCTCTTCAGAGAAAAAGCTTCTCAAAAGGTCTCAAAACAGCTTGAAGAATGGTAAGTGTACATTACTACAAGGGTCATAGTTGCTCACACTGCTAAAATCACACAGAACATAAGCTGAGCTCTCTGTCCATTAAACAACTTCTTCTGCATTGCTTGTTTCACTTTGACCAGGTCTGGGATCTTAGGACTGAGAGATCCTCTGGCTGAGAACAAGCACATCAGTGCTGGATATCAACCACAAACTGTTTCCAGGCACGAGAGAAGAAGAACACGATGGGGAGATGAAACCAGTTCAGATGTGATGATGGGAATCATTATTTTCTGGAACAGTATCTCATGTCTTATATGTATCACATGATCTGTATCACAGTTGACTGGATGGGACTCTGTGACTTTTAAGGACATTTCATCACTCATCTGTGTGAACTGATTAATATATGAGGTTAATGTATTTTTGATGATAATTATTTTCATTGAATCTTATTCGTCTTGATGCTACTTTATCAACTTTATAGTCTATGCTTCAATAAAATGAAAATGGTGAATATTGTGTTCTGAAGATTCTTGGTAAATACATAATTTTACTAGGTAGGCTCATATGTGTTTATTTTAGACTTGGAAAAACAACATTTTAATTATTGAGATTATTTTTTTTTTTAAGACATAAACATTTTTGATCGGATTAATAACATCTGGGACAGCAGTACACCAGAAAGTAATTATTTTATATTTTAGTAACAAATATGCAAATTTTTTTGTGAAATAAAGGAAGTTACGAGATTAACTATTCTGCATTACAAGATGGTGCCATGGGCTTTATTGTTACAAACACTTGAGGGATAACTGAGAATGTAGCAGGAATGATCAACGTGGATCTTGTACTGCATTAAAACCAAGAGCACGCACATTACTGATGTCCAGCACCTGAGGAATAAGATACGGTGAGGGTGAGGAAGACATTTTTACACTGATTTTTGCTAAATAGTTATATATATATATTAATAATTAATATTCTTAGCACTGCATGAATTTGTCCTTATGTAATAGTGAAGTATCACAATGTGTACACATTGTCCTTGATTACTGCTTTACAGGTGGGGAATAGATAAAGGCAAGTTGTTGCAGGTTCATCCATTATATTTCTTGCCATATACTTCAAAAATCAAATAAATAATCTATTATTTTCATTATTAAATCATTTCTTTCTAATTTTTCAATGTTTCATCAGATGGCCTCACAATGTCCTGTCAAAAGGTATAATAGTCATGATGAATAGAATAGAAAACAGAGGACTGTGAAAACTGTCAGATATAAATGTGACTCAGCTCAGTTTGTTGTCCATTATGAGGAGAATACATATATGTAGGTTTTACTGCCCTTCAACCCCCAGGGGCCCAGTAGCACCCCCCGGAAGAGCCCAAAACTGTACTTTTCAAATGGCTGTAAATCAGAGTCCAATTAACATATCAAAGAGAAAATGGGCAGGATTATTACTTATGCTATGCTGATAAAATAATGTTGAGCTCAGTTTTCAGAAATAAATGGAAAGCTGACATAAAGGCATTTTAAATATTGCTCACTGTAAAATACCACATTTCAGCCTGCCTCTCAAATATATCATAGAGGTTTGCACAATAAACATATTTAGATATCCAGTTTTCCTTAAAATAAATAATTTATTTCGTTTCGTTAATAAAAAGTTTTAAACTACATTACCCACAAGCCTCCGTCGTTCTATCTATGCAAAGGCAACACTAGGGGGCTGTTTTTTGTAGTTCATTGAAGTTATGCTTAGGGTTAGGATTAAGATCTCGCTAAAGATGTCATTTTTTATCAAGATAGCAACACTTCATTGTTGACTTAATATATTACTAATGTGATGATAGCAGCAAAACATACTTTTTAACATGATGCGCTGTCTAATATGGGTTAAAAGATAGTCCAACCACAGACTGTCCTGAAAATTCATAGCCAATGACATCAAAGCTGAGCAGCAGCGTCACACTTCCTTATCCATGTATGACCGACGTCTTTCGTTTTTCGGCTGAAGGGATAGATTCGGTTAACAATAGTTTAAGCTTGCTACTTATTAGATTCTGTTTTATTAACGTCTTCACGTTCCTCCGTTGTTCAGCTTGACAAACATTGGGCAATATTGATGTGCACATGCCCAGCAGTCGCAGTTGTATCCAACAGACAGATTCCTCTATAATAAATATAAGACACATTTTTAAGATTTGTATTTTTTTTTTTTGACCAAAGACAAATATATTTACTAATCAAATGACGTGCTTCTAAAATTTACATTGTATATTACATTGTGTTTTAAAATTAAAATTGTTCACATTTGTGTTTCTGTGATTTACCATTCTCTACCATTTGAACTCTAGGAATAAAAACTGAAATTATAAATGAATGAATGAACAAATAAATACATAAAGCATAATAAACATGCATATTTTTGTAAGGATCTTCCATTATTTATTTATATGTCAAACTCATTTAAAGACAACATGCCCAAATTACTACACTGCATCCTCTGTCACCAAGCTCGTTTTTGCCACCATAAAGAACAAAAAGGCAGTTATGTTGTAAACATTAACTATTTTCAGTATGCAAATGAAAATGCTTTTATTAAAAAACAAAACAGTAAATACAGTATGTCTTCCAGAGAACACTGGAAAAAGTGTTGTGACCAAAATGTTATACGACACAATGTAAATGTTTCAAACTCACAAAAAAACACCATGACGACATGCATGTCAAGTGTGCAATATATTTTTAATATGGAGCGCTATTTTTAACTATTGTTTTCATCACTGGTTCTGTAATGTATTCATTTTTAGCTTATAATTAAAACAAAGTTACATCTTCTGCAAAAATCAAACCACTGCAAAGTCTAATCACTGATCCAGGGACCATTTCTGTGTGTGCGGGGGATAAAGAGTTAACGAGGTGAGTCCTTGTGCATGATGGAGCTACAGCTTTATCCTCAAACAATCCTGTAAGACAGAAAGGAAGGAAATATTAAATGACATTCAACTTATACATTACACTGTGTTTTGTTTAGACCATAAAAGCAGCCTCTGTAAAGATGCAGTATAATTAAATGTTAAATGCATCCATTATTGAAAGCAAGTAATTAATAGCAAGCTATAGTCATATGAATTCTTTTGATAGTGTCAGATGACACCGTCCTGGGGCTTGTACAATATCATACAAGTGTTAAACTGGATTATTAAGACTGTGATGTGTTTAGGGATCATTTTTAAGTTTTTGACCCTGTCCAGATACCCACACTTGCAGTCTTGGCCACTTGAGAGTGTGTGTACGTGATAGTGTGTGAACGAGACTGTCCCCGGTCTTAATAATGCCAAAGCACAGCGTCCTTAACACACACTAAACCTCTCCAATACTGCTCCGGAGCACTATACAAAGCTTAGTGTATCCCATCATGCATCATGTTTTGGAATAAATCGTCAGACTTTTTGCCGAGATCTCACAAGAGGTCATGGGAAGCTGTCCAATGTACAGTATGTGAAATATTGATAATTAGTTATTAAAAATCTCTGTAAACACATAAGTGTCCCATAAGGCAGTGGCTCCCAATCCTGGTCCTGGAGAACCCCAACACTGCACATTTGAGATGTCTCCCTGATCAAACACACCTGATTCAACTCATCAGCTCATCAGTGAAGACTCCAAGGCAGATAAGAGAGACACCAAAACCGTGCAGTGCTGGGGTTCTCCAGGATCAGGATTGGGAAACACAGTCATCAGGTCATGAAAAGTTCGACACACACTTGTGGTTATCATGCTCACTCGAACACTAGGCCAAATACAGGAAAGACTTCAAATAAGTAATCAAGTGGTCAAGTGCAAAGATGGCAAGTGTGGGTATTTGGACAGTGCAACAGTTTAAGAAACAACAAATGCTGTACAAATTATAACAGCAGGAATGTTTGATAAAAGAGACAAACTATCACAGACTTACTGCTGCATATATCTGCCTCCGCAGCTTTCTGTCTTCTCCATTTCTGAAGGAAACCCTCTCCAGAAACACCACTGGGCTGACTGCCTTTACGTCTTTTCAGCTAAAAATAAAAATAAAAATAATAAAAAGGGGAGAGTAAATAAAATTGAATTATATACAGAATGTTAATAATGATATGTGAGCAAAATATTTAGATATAATAAATATATATAAATATATATATATATAAATATAAACTGATATGAATGAACTGCAAAATGGAAAAATACATGTTTTATTATTTATTTTTAATTTGATTTTTTTTTTTTTTTTGGATTTACATTAAAAGGTATTAAAAGCATGGTACAGAACATATGATTACTGTGATATCTGTCATATAAAAGCACATAAAAACACTAACATTACAGTGATACAAACATAGCTGGTTTGGTGATTATTGTATTGTTGTATTGATTATTAATATACCATAGTAAAACTACAGTTACAGTTACTAATGTCCAGTTTACTGTGTTTTAACTTCACATTTCATTTATTACTATTGTAAGTGTCGTGATTACCATGATTTTACTACAAATACAACTTACATCATTAATCCTGAAATTAATAATAATATAAAACTGTTCGAAGGTCTATGGCACGTCAGGTGACAGACAGAGTTTAATCACACTAATTAGCAGCTGTGTTCATTTATTTAAACGCAATGAAACTCAAAGACAGCCGCGGATGACCGATATAATACAGCGATTAAACATATGGCACTAATCTGATTAATAAATAAGACAGAATACATTTTATAAAAGGCATTAAAAGAGCGTATTTACGACTACTCACCCAAACTGTGGAACTGATAGCAAGTATCGCGATGTGTGCTGAGACTTCTTGAACGTGATTTCATAGCGATAAACATCTCATGTCCTCGTGTCGAATTCTGACGCCAAAAGTTTCCCATTGAAAGCAATGAAGGTCGTAGTGCTTCGATATTCGACGCCGAGAGGCACATTTGGCGTCATAAAAGTGACGCTAGGGGCGCTTGACCATGCTTCGGTTTTTGACGCCTTTGGAGTGAGAATGGGTTGCATAAATACAAAAAGTGGAATTTATTTATTTATATTAAGTATAGATATACACATACATATAACTGTTATATACACATGCACTCATGCAATAAATACAAGAGGTCAATGCAATATGAAGAGCAGCTAAGGGCACTAAAGAGGCAGCAATCTCTGAGCACTGACATTATGTCTAATGTAGCGTGCCAACCTTCTCTTTCCTTCCACTCCTATCAGTTAAAACACAATAAACTACAGTTATAGTTATTGTTTTTTAGCTTTTTAATCACATTGCAAATTATGACCAAATAAGATTGCCACTTGCCTTGTCTTAAAGCCTTAATTTTATCCGAAGTACTAAAATAATGAATAATTCCAAACAAATTCCATCATTTAGACAGGAATAAATAAGAATGTAAAACTCTCACTTTCTATTTCCGCATGTGCATTTTATAGATAGAAAGAAAGACAGAGACATTTACTCACAATGTTGAGGGTTGGAATAAGTCCCACTCTACATTACTTCCCACTGAATATTCTGTTTTTGATTATGCAACTGCAAAATTGCGAAGTTCACAACCATTTATTTCACTCTAGAACAACAGACAAGTGAAACAAAGGATTCTTTTACAAGAGAATACAATGCATTCTCTGACAGAAAAAAAAAAAAAACTTTTACTTTCTGTCAGACAACGATTCTAGTTGCTATTTTCTGCCATCTGAGCCTTAAAAAGTAAATGAATGCACACTGAATCAGAGGATCAGGGCCAAAGGGATGCCACGACAGAAGACTCTGTCAAGCCCTGTCTGTAAAGAGCAGCAAGTGTCTCAGTGGAAGGCTGAAACAACATTGCTTTATTTCCATCACACCAGATGTGAGCTATGACAGAGAGCATAAAGGTGAATTCAGGGGGGGCGAACATCATGATAATATAGCTCACTCTCTGCAGCTCATGCATTCATTAGAGAACAGTACTGTATAACCCTTTCATCATTTATAATGATCAGTATAACACAATTCAGAAATTTTTCATGGTTTAAATGTCTATGATAAACCAACTAATTGCAGATTCAGTCTACATTAGTTTCCATCACTCCTGTACAAAACATAGTCCATAATACAATTTCCTAATAATAATTAATAAAAAACACTTCCTAAAGCAATATTATGGATAGAGGACTCATATTTTAACCAGAACCAGTGGTTTGAAGTTTAAAAAGTCTTAATGATGATTTTGTTCCTTAAAAACACATAGCTTTTTGCTCCACAAGACATTAATTGATGGACTGGGGTCATGTGGATTTATCAGCTCTTTGAACTGTAAAGTATGGAGTAGATTTTCAGCAAATTTTCATTTTGGGTGAATCATTCCTTTAAGAGACTATAAATATAAATGTGCAAAAATCCTTAACATACTTCAGTCTGCCAGCAGAGGAATAAAGTCAGCCTCGTAAACAACTAAAATCAATGATGGGTCGCCTTAACAGCCCATAGCTGGAGCCACTGACATTACAGAGTGTCCTGTTGTTTTCTAGCTAATGCTGCATGAACATGATTGTGTGTTGTTTAAACCAAACTTTGTGTCAAATATGGACTAATCCCGATGTTGGGTTACATTTTTTAATTAAAATTCTAACCAAAAAGTTGGGTTGAGATGACCTAGCATTTTTTAGAGTGCAAAGTCTGACATTGCATTTTTGCACCATCCATAAATTCATCTGTCATCAAGGCTCATCATTACGAAACTATCAAATGGCACTGATTAAATGATAATTTTTGTCAATTTGCATTCACCCCTATAACTGTAAATCATTGTGTAATCAGAAATACAGCCTACTGCATCAATGTTTAAATTTAATCAGCATCTTGACTGGTTGTTTTGGATATTAACCAATTTGTGATTTATAATTATTGGTTGTTTGTTAATTTCCTGTATTCACTCTGTTGGAAAACTAACAAAAGATTTTTTATACATTAAGCTGATTGCATTTTATGTGAAGAAGCAATCTAGTAAGTTGGCTCTAACCTCAAGCTTGGCTATAATTATCAATCGACCCATCTGAATTTTTAGTGGGCATCTATGGCAAATGTTCCCCGCTAAGAAGAAAACTAAGTTTGGAAAGCAATACTGGCATCTGGGATGTCTGTGCACTTGTAGCGAGTAGATACCATTAAGCTTTGTGTCAATCAAAATGCCACAAAACCCACCCATCAATTATGTGAACTTGACTTGAGAATGCACTGTAAAGGAGTTTATGTTCAAACGTTACTGATAATAAATAACTGCACATTACCACTGAAAGGTTAGCCCTGATTTAAACCAGACCTCTAAACCCTTTTCACACCATCAATGATTTGCAACAACACAGTGACCTGAACTCAATGCAATCTGACAAGAAACATCATCTTAAGAGTAGTAATTACTAAGGCAAAAAAGTCATTGGAAGCACCTAAATATGTGTACTTCCCTACTATGCAGTAGATGAAAAACAGTATGTGAAAGAGTATTCATGAAATAGTATAGGTAAAAAATAACCAGATGACTGTTGAGACACTTTAAATGTGAACATGTGAATGGCAAAAGTAGTCAAATGACAACAACATGGCGAATGTAGTAGCTACATCAAAATTAGATTCATACTACAATAATACTATAGAACACACTTTTTGAACAGTAACTAAATAATTACTAATTCAGAAAAAGTTCCTACTCACCTGGATACAATGGCAGACAAGAAACACTTAGAAAACTAACAACACAGCAACTTTATGTTTTCGCTTCCAGTGTGAAAGTAACTTAATTTTAGAACCGGTTTAATTTTTGAGAGTTTAATTCAGTTTCAATTACATTTAAATCACTCAAACTTTAACAAAAACATACTATAGCACAAACAGTCCCTCACAAAGTCTGCGTTTGTAAATCTTTGCAACTATAATTATCCATAATCCCAGTCACGAAAATAGGTATGCCTAGCACTCATTGTTATTTTAAATAGAGGCGTTCTGTTTCCTTTAATTAAAATAATTTAGATAAATAATTTTAAAATTATTGCTCTGACATAAATGTTAATATATTTGTGGCAGATTAGTCAGATCCTCCCTGTAGTGACGTCATGTTATTGGTAGCCTATCTTCCCGCAGGGAGGTGTGTATAAATGGCTGTTTGGTGCGGGCCGGATGTGCGTCATCTGTTCTGTGCCTGCGCTCTTCCTGTTTACCGGCATTCAACAGAGGTCTGTGGTTAAAACACAGCCGTTTGGGCATTTTAACACCGCTTGTGTCATTTTGTGGGGCTTTGCGTACACTGGAGAGTCTATTGTAAACAACCGTTACGTGCGGTCTGGCTCGTTACACTGCCTAGTCCCAGGTACGTAAGATTTAGTATATTGCCAGAGGTTTTAGGTGATGTGGTGTGGGGGTCAGCTATGTTTATCTTTACCGCAGCATTCCCGTGTGTTTACCGTTTGAGTGGGGACATCCAATATATGCTGTTTGGCATCTACTTCATTTCTATCCCGTGGATACTGACGTCAGCTCTGCTTTCTGGTGTGGCAAACGGCTGCGTTATTTGGTATGTGTGTTTATATTTCCGATTGCTGTTCATAAACTATAACTAGTTTACTAATCGTCTTCTTATCTGTTAGGGGCTAAGACTGTGCGTGCTGCATTTCCCTACTACATATAGAAGCACGCTGCTGTTTTGTTCCTGCTGGATTTGCTTTCGTTTCTTTTCTGTATATTTTTGCTGTGTGTTTTCATCATTTTGTCCTGGGTGATTTAGCGCGGCCCGATTTTGGAGTTGTTGGTTAAAACCTGCTCCTACTGTGACTGTATTTTAAAGATCTTTTCCTCGTACGTTGGGAAATAACGAGTTCGAGGGCCGCGCTCATTCAGATATTTATTTCTTCATTTTCCCTTTGTGGTGTTTCTCATTTTGGACTGGTTCAGAATGCTGAGATTTTCTCTTGGACATTGTTGTCTTTAAATTTATTTTCCTTTTCCTTTTGTGTTATTATCTAGCTGTTAAGCTAGAATTTATTTCTTTTCTTTATGTTGGAAGGGTTTCTTTTGCTCCCCTGCATTTAATAAGTTTTTATTGATTAATTTCTATTGATTTGATTTATTTTGTTTTGTATTACAATTACAGGAGCTGTGTGTCCGACGGCAGTGAGGCTTTCCTTCACCGTGTGCGGTGTTATGCTGTGTGAGCACCACTGATAAAATCACGGGTATTGGAGTGAGTGTGTGTGTGTGTGTGCACTTAGTGTGATTCTCCTCTTTTGCTCCCTCTCTTAGCCCATTTGATGCCAATAGGCTACAGCTCCGAAGTAAATGTGAATCCTTATTGTGGATTGTGATTTCCAGCTTAGTAATTGGCTGGGTGACTATTCCTGCATTTTAAACTTTTGTACTAATAAACAAACACTCTTTTGCTACCCACGTCTCTTGCTCATTTTATTCAGTGGAATGAACCTGGGTTCCTTATAACATTTTAAGTGAACTGTGATTCCCTGGTATAGTCCCAGGGTGGCGTAGTCTATGGTATATCTCTTGAGTGTTGAATATTGCTGCAAAAAGACCACTTTGCCACATTTTGGCGTAGTCGGCAGGGTCCACTAAATTGAACAGAGACGTGGGTGAAGATTACTTTACCAGCTGGTATTACCATTATTTGCTTTTCTTTTTATTTCACAGGAACAAGACAGCAGCATAGACTCTTTGAAGGGTCTCTTTGGCTATCTCCCCTGATTGTGTTTCAGGTCCAAATTTTCGTTCTGCCCCGCCTTGCTTGGTGGTAAGTGTTTTACAAAGTTAGCTATGGCAGAAGAATTACATGAACTTCAGGATCTTGTGGCCCAATTAAGAGCTGATAATGAAAGACTTAGACAAGAACAGACTCAAATTGTTATTCCAGGTCCCAGTACAGCTCCTATTTCTACCACCTTACCCTCTGGTGCACAGCAATCTGCTGGTGCAAGTGCCCCATCTACTGAGCGATTTGTGTTTGTTCCCCGAGATAGGAAGTGCCCAAA
Organism: Carassius gibelio; assembly: GCF_023724105.1. Lineage (NCBI taxonomy): Eukaryota > Metazoa > Chordata > Actinopteri > Cypriniformes > Cyprinidae > Carassius > Carassius gibelio. The sequence goes on along the minus strand of NC_068389.1, from coordinate 24,739,484 downwards.
ATTTAGCGGGAGACCCGGTATTACCATAAATGAATGGGTAGAGGAGGCCCAAGCCTGTATGCGGGTTCGCCATTTGTCTAGAGCTGATCAAGCATTCTTTCTTTTTGATCATTTAGAGGGAGAAGCTCGGGATGAGATCAGGTATCGGTCTGAGACAGAGAGGGGGGATCCAGATAAGATAATTCGGGCCTTAAAGGAATTGTATGGGTGTTCTTTGTCATATGTAGCATTGCAACAGGCGTTTTTTTCCAGGAGGCAGCAGGAAGGAGAAACACTTTTAGAGTTCTCTATTGCATTGATGGGCCTCTTGGAGGGGGTAAAACAGCAGTCGCCGCATGCCATACCAAATGCAGAAGCTTTATTGCGTGACCAGTTCGTCGAGCACGTGCTCGATATTGGTCTTCGTCGGGAACTAAAACAATTAGTCCGCCGTGACCCTACCTCTTCCCTCTTAGATGTTCGTAGCGAGGCAATGCGCTGGGAGCGGGAGGGAATGCCTGGGGGTGCGAGAGGGCGAAGTCAGTCTGTACCAGTGGCCTATGGGGCCCAGTATGCCATACAGGGGGAGTCGCAGGTAGTTCGGTTGAGCTCCCCTCCCAAGTCGGAGCTAGCAGAGTTACGGGAAATGTTGAAGTCACAACAAGAACAGTTAAACCAACTTACCCAAGGGTTGGCTCGCTTGCAGGTCCCTAATTCATATAGCCGGTCCCCACGTCACAGTAATTTAGTATGTCGGAGGTGCCAACGGTCTGGCCATTTTGCCCGAGAGTGTGATGGAGAACGTGTTCTCCCTCGCGCTCCAGCAGTGGGTACATCTTCGACTGGGTCTAGGCAGTTTCGATCTTCACAGCCGTCGGAAAACTAATCCCCACCGGGCTGCGGAGTCACAGCGCGGATGGGGAGTCATTTGACTCAAATGTTGTAAACCGTCTAAATTCTGTCTCTCGTTTGGTGTCCTCCTGTCCTCATCTTAGTGTGCTCATCGGTGGTGTTCAAGTGCCATGTTTAGTGGATACCGGTTCCATGGTGTCCACTATCACCGAGAGTTGCTTTCACCAGTATTTTGAACCATGGGGGCAGGAGCGTCTTAGGTCGTGTCAATGGTTGCAACTTACCGCTGCGAATGGTCTTGCGATTCCTTATATCGGGTATATGGAGCTCGATGTCGAACTTTGTGGTAAAGTAGTACCGGAGTGTGGAGTGCTGGTTGTCCGAGATCCTCCTGGTGGCGCCGGTGGACATGTCCCGGGTGTTTTGGGGATGAATGTCCTTGGCCGGTGCTACCAGGAACTTTTTGGACAACATGGTACATCCCTTTTTGACTTACCGGTGGTGTCACAGGCCCCCAGCTCCGTCACAAAGGCATTACAACATTGTAGTAAGGTTAGTGTCCAGACCTCTGTTGATCGTGTTGGGGGGGTTAGGGTGCGGGGGCGGGGCGTGTGTCACATTCCAGGTGGTACCATGAAGCTGGTAGCGGCAACCTGCTCAGAACATTATGCTTCCGGTCCCGTGCTGTTTGAGCCTCCAGATTCAGGCTTACCTGCTGGTTTGTTGGCCTCCCCCGCACTGGTTCAAGTGACCCGGGGCACGGTGTATATCCCGGTTGTGAATGTGGGTACCACTGAGGTGATTCTTTACCCCAGGACGTCTTTAGGCACATTGAGTGGTGTCTTTGTCATTAGTTTGCCAGAAGGTATTACTGAAGTAAGGTCCTTAACTGCTACTGTAGGCTCCCATAGTTCCTTGGTCCCCTCTACTGTGGAGGACCAGATTGATGCCATAGATTTGTCAGTTTTGGCAGGGGAAGAGCAAAGCCGGGTCCGGGCTTTGCTTCACAAGTACAAATTTGTGTTTTCAGCCCATGAGGGTGATCTGGGGTGCACTAACCTCTTGTCCCATGATATTCCGCTTCTGGACGATACCCCTGTCAGGCAACGGTACAGGCGTATACCACCTTCGGAATATGAGGTAGTAAAGTCCCACATTAATCAACTTCTTGAGGCACAGGTTATCAGGGAAAGCTGCAGCCCCTATGCGTCTCCCATTGTTTTAGTTAAGAAAAAAGACGGTAGTCTACGAATGTGCGTAGACTATCGTCAACTTAATTCTAAAACTAGGAAGGATGCCTTCCCTTTGCCCCGTATTGAGGAGTCCCTTGATGCCCTGACTGGTGCCCGCTGGTTCTCCACTATGGATTTAGCCAGCGGGTACAATCAGGTACCTGTCACTGAAGTTGACCGGCCTAAGACTGCTTTCTGTACCCCATTTGGCCTATTCGAGTGGAATAGGATGCCATTTGGTCTCTGTAACGCTCCCAGTACCTTCCAACGTCTGATGGAGAGGTTGTTTGGTGACCAACAATGCCAATCTTTGCTCTTGTATCTTGATGACATTGTGGTGTTCTCTTCCTCGGTGGCTCAACATCTGGAGCGTCTGGAAGTGGTCTTGGGTCGGTTAGGGGCTGAAGGACTAAAAGCCAAGTTAGGAAAGTGTGCCTTCTTTCAACGTGAGGTAAAGTATTTAGGGCATGTGGTGTCGTCTCAAGGTGTGTCCACAGACCCAAGTAAAATTGAAGTGGTAGCTCAGTGGCGCACTCCTACAAGTCTGTCCGAGTTGCGTTCGTTCCTGGGTTTTGCCAGTTATTACCGCCGTTTTGTGGAGGGGTTTGCCAGGTTGGCGGCCCCTCTGCATAAATTGGTGGCCGAACTGGCAGGTGGCAAGACAAAGAAACGTAGAGAGGTGAGTTTTAACGGTGCCTGGGGTGAGATTTGTCAGGATAGTTTTGAAGCCTTAAAGAGGAAACTCACCTCTGCCCCTGTGCTTGCCTACGCAGATTTTACTTTGCCATTTATTCTGGAGGTTGACGCTAGTTTCAGTGGTCTTGGGGCAGTTCTTTCCCAAGAACAGGGAGGAACCGTGCGGCCAATTGCATATGCCAGCCGCAGTCTTAGGCCCACTGAGCGCAATATGAACAACTATAGCTCTATGAAATTAGAGTTTTTGGCGCTCAAGTGGGCCATGGCTGAAAAGTTCCGCGAATATTTGTTGGGGCACAAATGTGTTGTTTTCACCGACAACAATCCCCTTAGCCATCTATCATCGGCAAAGCTTGGGGCGACTGAACAGCGTTGGGCAGCACAACTTGCAGCTTTTGATTTTGAGGTGAGGTATCGATCAGGCAGATGTAATAGAAACGCAGATGCTCTGTCGAGGCAGCACCCACTCGACTCTAGCATGTTAGGGGACTTGCTTCCAGGCACTGCAGTTCCTCGTGCTGTACAGCAGGGGGCTGGTACGCAGGTAGCTGTTCAAGCCACTCAAGCGGTGATCACAGCCCTGCCCAGTTATACCACTGCAGAATTGAGCTCTTTGCAACAGGCAGACCCTGTGATTAATGAAATTTTGCCCTTTTGGAAACGAAAGGTGTTCCCTAGAGCGGAAGAACGCAAACGGTTGTCTAGGCTGGGATTGATCCTGCTTCGTCAGTGGGATCGGTTCATTGAGAGAGAGGGTGTATTGTATCGACGAGTGTTCCGCTCTGATGGGGGTGAGGAGTGTTTTCAATTGATTTTACCCACTACCTTAAAATCTGAGGTTTTGAGGCAGCTTCATCAGGAGCATGGGCACCAGGGGAATGAGCGTACCACTGAGTTGGTACAGCAGCGGTGCTATTGGCCTGGAATGTCCTCAGAAGTGGCACGATGGTGCCAGGAGTGTGAAAGGTGCCAAGTTGCTAAGCATGGGGGTCCCACTGCCCGTAGTTTTATGGGCCATTTGTTGGCATCAAGACCTAACGAGATCGTAGCCATTGACTTTACTGTGCTTGAACCCTCTCGTTCAGGAGTTGAAAATGTCATCGTGATGACTGATGTCTTCACGAAGTACACCATGGCTATCCCCACACGGGACCAACGGGCGGAGACTGTGGCCCAGGTTCTTGTGGCCGAGTGGTTTTACAAGTTTGGGGTCCCTGGTCGGATTCATTCCGATCAGGGCCGTAACTTTGAATCCTCTCTCATCCAGCAGCTCTGTCAGTTGTACAAGGTCGAGAAGTCTCGCACTACTCCTTACCATCCGGCTGGTAATGGCCAATGCGAGCGCTTCAATAGGACGTTGCACAATCTCCTCCGTACATTGCCTGTTTCTCGGAAGAGGGACTGGGTGTCTTGCCTTCCACAAGTACTTTTCTGTTATAACACCACCCCGCATCAGACCACTGGTGAGTCCCCATACTTCCTAATGTTTGGGCAAGAACCACGGCTCCCAGTTGACTTTTTGTTGGGCAGAGTCCAGGAGGTGGGGGTAGGTAATGTTCATGAGTGGGTTGTGGAACATCAAACTAGGCTCCATGTGGCCTTTGAAGGGGCACGTGATCGGCTAAGGGTGGCCGCGGAGAGACGTAAAACACATCATGATCAGAATGTGCGGTGTGTGTCACTTGAGGAGGGCCAGTTGGTTTACCTCCGTGAGTGTGGCATGAGAGGTCGCCATAAGATCCAAGACTTGTGGAGCCCAGTTGTGTATAAAGTAGTGAAGGCACCTGTTGAAGGGGGTTCAGTATATACAATTGCACCGGTTGATGAGTTGGGTAAGGTAAGGCATGTTCATCGCTCTTTGTTGAAGGCTAAGATTTTAGGGGACCGTCCAGTTTCGAGCCCTCAGGATAGGCCTTTGGTGGAGGGGGCGCTGCCTTTAGAGGATGAGCCAGGCGAGGGCGATTTGCTACTGTTCGTCCCTGAAACCCCCCAGGCTCAGAGTCCGGCTGTTAGTAATTTAGTCCCTGCAGCTGTCCAAGCTCCCTTGGATATCTTGGACCCTTGCCCCCCTGTGACGGTACCTGGGATACCAGTAGCCCAAGGACAACACCGTTCTGGAGAAATGGGTCTCGCTCCGGGATCTGTTACTGTGTCTGTAGGCCCACCAGGCACTGAGGTAATGGCTTTGCGGAGATCAACGAGACCCAGAGCAGGCCAGCACTCCAATGTCCATCACCTGCCACGGTCAGTGGAGGTGCCTGGTGAGGCTGTGCCCCTAGGTGGGTCTGTCTCTAGTGGGATCTCTGTCATTTACAGGCCTTGGAATTGATAAGTGGGGTTGCCGTATTCTATCGTCGGGGCGACGATACAAAAAGTAGGGGTAGATTGTGGCAGATTAGTCAGATCCTCCCTGTAGTGACGTCATGTTATTGGTAGCCTATCTTCCCGCAGGGAGGTGTGTATAAATGGCTGTTTGGTGCGGGCCGGATGTGCGTCATCTGTTCTGTGCCTGCGCTCTTCCTGTTTACCGGCATTCAACAGAGGTCTGTGGTTAAAACACAGCCGTTTGGGCATTTTAACACCGCTTGTGTCATTTTGTGGGGCTTTGCGTACACTGGAGAGTCTATTGTAAACAACCGTTACGTGCGGTCTGGCTCGTTACACTGCCTAGTCCCAGGTACGTAAGATTTAGTATATTGCCAGAGGTTTTAGGTGATGTGGTGTGGGGGTCAGCTATGTTTATCTTTACCGCAGCATTCCCGTGTGTTTACCGTTTGAGTGGGGACATCCAATATATGCTGTTTGGCATCTACTTCATTTCTATCCCGTGGATACTGACGTCAGCTCTGCTTTCTGGTGTGGCAAACGGCTGCGTTATTTGGTATGTGTGTTTATATTTCCGATTGCTGTTCATAAACTATAACTAGTTTACTAATCGTCTTCTTATCTGTTAGGGGCTAAGACTGTGCGTGCTGCATTTCCCTACTACATATAGAAGCACGCTGCTGTTTTGTTCCTGCTGGATTTGCTTTCGTTTCTTTTCTGTATATTTTTGCTGTGTGTTTTCATCATTTTGTCCTGGGTGATTTAGCGCGGCCCGATTTTGGAGTTGTTGGTTAAAACCTGCTCCTACTGTGACTGTATTTTAAAGATCTTTTCCTCGTACGTTGGGAAATAACGAGTTCGAGGGCCGCGCTCATTCAGATATTTATTTCTTCATTTTCCCTTTGTGGTGTTTCTCATTTTGGACTGGTTCAGAATGCTGAGATTTTCTCTTGGACATTGTTGTCTTTAAATTTATTTTCCTTTTCCTTTTGTGTTATTATCTAGCTGTTAAGCTAGAATTTATTTCTTTTCTTTATGTTGGAAGGGTTTCTTTTGCTCCCCTGCATTTAATAAGTTTTTATTGATTAATTTCTATTGATTTGATTTATTTTGTTTTGTATTACAATTACAGGAGCTGTGTGTCCGACGGCAGTGAGGCTTTCCTTCACCGTGTGCGGTGTTATGCTGTGTGAGCACCACTGATAAAATCACGGGTATTGGAGTGAGTGTGTGTGTGTGTGTGCACTTAGTGTGATTCTCCTCTTTTGCTCCCTCTCTTAGCCCATTTGATGCCAATAGGCTACAGCTCCGAAGTAAATGTGAATCCTTATTGTGGATTGTGATTTCCAGCTTAGTAATTGGCTGGGTGACTATTCCTGCATTTTAAACTTTTGTACTAATAAACAAACACTCTTTTGCTACCCACGTCTCTTGCTCATTTTATTCAGTGGAATGAACCTGGGTTCCTTATAACATTTTAAGTGAACTGTGATTCCCTGGTATAGTCCCAGGGTGGCGTAGTCTATGGTATATCTCTTGAGTGTTGAATATTGCTGCAAAAAGACCACTTTGCCACATATTCAACATAACTTAAAATATTTTTTTTCTCCTATGTTTATTTTACTAGCGATTTTCTGTTAGAAATCAGTAAACGCGCCCGTTCGCGAGGCGTTTACCGCGGATTTTCATTCGCTCCCACATAAATCAACTTAATCGCTGCTTTAAGGTTATGAATAAAGTAAATTGGCTAACAAAATACAACCAAACAGTCAAATATATAGCCTAACAACAACAGTCGCATTTTTTCATCATATAAATCGAACCCGTATCGCAGCGCATAAGTAGCCTACATTCTAACGATTTACTAAGCTTAGGTTCTTGAGATTTTTAATATTTGTCATTAGTTAAACTGGTTTGTGTGCTAATCAACGAACCTGAAGAGCTCTGACACAGTTTAAACGCTTTACGTTTCCACGCAATATTTCAACGAGCAGCTAACGGAGTTAATCACGCGCGCGTGAAACCGATTTCGCCAGACACGAATCATATTAGATAAACTTTGGTCATTTAACTATCATTCAAAATAAATGATCTTGCATTATGCTCGATATGTAGCAGTGTATCTGCACTCAAGTAACGTGAGCTAAAGTTTAGATTCCTGAACATGCAGAACTCGACAACACTATAGTCTCTAAATATAATATAATACCAGGCTATACTACAGAGGAGAGCAATCATTTGGGGGGTGAAATTATGCAACATCGCCTGATGTTTCGCATCTATATTCCCGTGGCATGTTACAGAAGTAGCTACTCTGTTATAGAACACGAGCACAAAAAAAACAAAAAACAAAAACAAACCAATACACACTTAGAGATGTATATGACAACACTAAACTCTAACGATGCATGTGCAAACGACCTGTATTGATGCACACTGCATCTAACAGCAGAAGGGTGGTTTCCACAGTCGCCAGGACAAAGTCATTATTTAAAAAAAAAAAAAAAAAAAAGCATGCATCAGCACACTTATTTACCTCACAAAATGATCACAATCCACCGGCGAGTGTCTCCCCAAAAAAGAAAGAAAGAAAAGAAAGAAAGAAAAAAAAATACAGCTCCTGAATCCCTTCTCCGGACCCAAGTCCCCCCGTCCACTTTTATCCAAGCGTGGCAAACGCTGAGCAGTGCAGTCAGTCTGACAGCAGCGGAGCCCTCCGTGAAGCCTCCGGTTGCACGAGCGAGCGAGTGGGCGAGACCTCTAGCGGTTCAGTTTCTACACCATCGGTAATTATGTGAGAATTCTGGTGCATCTATTGCGATGCTCATTCATGCTCGTTCATAGACAGACATCAGGAGAATCGTGTGAGATGTAAGGTTCATGTTCTTGCCGCCATGTCCATCCCTGCTGTTACTAGGCTGACATGATGACAAAGATTTTTGGGGCTCTGGTAATGTCAACTGAATAGTCTCTCTCTCTCTCTCTCTACACACACACACACACACACACACACATTTAATTATTTAAATAATTTTTTTAAAGGCTACTCCACAACATTATACACTTTCTAACCACCAACAAAAAATATATTTAATCATATTATCAACAAAACTGAAGTTGTCTGAATATAATTATAAAGAATACTTGTTAAAAATCTACAGCTATATATTTCATATGTCCACATTACATTATTATACACAACAAAAAATAAAACAATTAAAGTTATTGTCATTTAAGTTAGATATTTGCAGCTTTACTAATATATTAAAGAGCCAGTAAGATGAAAATTCTAAGCTTCCTATCACTGTTTATAAGTCCTGTACATTAGGTTTAAATCCATCCAAGGTTAAAAAACATTGTAATTTTGTCAAAATATCATTTTAAAATTACCTCAATTCTCAGAGATCCCCAAACGGTTCGCGCAAAGCTGTTCAAAAGATTCAGTTTCCTTAAACCCCACCTTTCGGTAGCATACTGTGTTCTGATTGGTCAACTGACATAGTTTTGATTGGTTGTTCCGCACACAACTCCACGGTAAACAATGCGTTAGCATCTTTTTGGGGTGAATTATGTCTTATTCCTCTCATCGCGAAGCAAACAGTAAAATAAAAAACTTTAACAGTCTCGCTGCTTTTTCTTCTGTGTGGGTGTATTCAAGCCGCGCGCTTCAGTTTGAATCTTAAAAATCGTGGGGGTGTGGTCACATTAGATATAACGTGACATGAAAAACAGACATCGCGTTATTTTCATATGGAATACTTTATCACAGAATATCTGTTAGCAGCACTTATTTAGTTTTAAAGAAGACATGTCAAGCTTTCTATAGATATCTCTCTCATGTCTCTTCGTTGAGTATTCACGGAGTTACACTTCATTTTAATTACGTGTTTGTAAATGAAGATCAGCGCAGACAGGCTGCAGACAGCACACATACTGATAAGACGCTCGGGAGAAAACAGACACATAACTTCATAATCATACTTCGCCTTGTGATTCGGAGATGCTCGTTGGTCTAAATAAAGTTGGTAATGAACCCTCTTTTATGGCCAAACGCTTTGAAAATCCCGCCTTGTACTCACCGAGATTAGAAAAGCAGTCATCAGTGAAATGTTGTGAACACAACAAAAGGGATTTGTTGTACTATGGTATTGTGGTGAAAATGAATTTTTGCCATTGGTTCTTCTGATCTTCATTCTTTGGCAGTGAAAATATAACAAACTTGCCTTTACAATTAAAAACACACTGTCTCCTCGACATGATGCTATCACACCAACCAGAGTGTCTGTGTGTGTGTGGGGGGGGGGCAGGTCAGAGTTCAGTTTCTCCCAAGACGGTAGGCGGAGATTATTATGCAAAGTGTTCCTAGTGACGTACATAGAGATGGGCAAAAGTTTTGAAATCTATAACGGCTCGTTTCAGCGATTCAGAGTCGACTCCTTACTTTAGAAGCCAATAACTTTATAAATCATGTACTTTTTGGTTTAGTTACTTTGCACATTGTTTACACAGATGGACAGCTACATCATACACTGTAATACAGGTAATTTTTGATTTCCCATCTGTGTGGCTCTTTAATTTCACTGAATTTATATCATTGCTCTTTGCCTCCAGCCTGCCACCATCAGGTGTCCTTTTGTAATAAATTCCAAAAAACAAAACAAAAACAACTTTAATCCCATTTGTATTAAAATATATTTTTGCTTAGTTCTAATTTCTAAGACCCTCTGTGGTGCAAATCTAATTTATGATGTTGTTTAGATGTCTATCTTGTGTTTTAACATCTACGATGCTTATGCCTACGTCCTCTATCATCCACTGAAACGCCACTCTCTCGTGAAAATACATGCTTTTGTTACAAATGCATCGATTCACTTCAGAAGGCCTTTATTAACCCCTCAGAGCTGTGTGGAGTACTTTTTATGATGGATGGATGCACTTTATTTTGCTTCAAAATCTTGACCACCATTCAATGTCATTATAAAGCTTGGAAGAGCCAGGACATTTTTTTAATTAATCCGATATTATATAGTAAATATGGAGTAGGCAAATACTAAATGTATCCACATATACTAAATATACAAAACATTTCTCATTGACTGGCATGCATATTACAGCATATTGGCATATTAGCATTTCTAAAGCACATATTAATTGTGCCTTATTCTGCATGACCATATTCTAAATCCCTTTATCCACGCCATATTTAAACTTATTTTTAATTAATGTACAGTAAATTAGAGGTTGTATCTAATAGTAATTAATAGTTTGTTAATAGTGAGAACTGGAAGGTGAAGCCAAAAAACACTGAGTTTTAAGGGTGAAGACCAGGGGTGATTCTAGGATTTTCATTTTAGGGGGGCAATAAGGGTACGAAGGGTATGATTAAAAACACACACACACACACACACATATACCTTGTCCTCTCTGATGTTCACTCTGCTCGGTGCCCCTGCGGATTGAAAAACGTGCTGAATCCATGCAGACTTAGATCAACATCTAAATTCTGCACAAACATCATTGAAGAAGTGAAAGACGACCTTATGAATAACTCTTATCTAATATCTGATTTTGTCAAATGTGTCTGATCCGTTCTCAAAGGAAAATATCTTATATATCTCGCCTTAATTAAAATAGTCCGAAAGAAATAATGTAGCAGAATAAATAACGTCCAATAAACCAAAGTCTGATTTATTTTGACCTCTCCCTCTGAACCGGGAAGCAAATGGATGGATGGATGAGCAGATTCGGCGCATCCCATCTCAAGACCCCATGTTTATCAAATCAGACAGACGTGGTCTCTTCACTCTGCTTCACTCTAGTTGAAGCCAATGCAATTACAAGATTGTGCAACATGCCACGGTTCAGAAGAAACCAAAACCCAGCATTGCTGAGGAAGATAGTTTTCTTCATGACTTGTTTTTAACAATCAACAGCTGTCATCATCACCACTTCAACATAAAAACAAACAAACAAACAGGTTATTAAAAAGCATTTTGAGCCTCAAGAATTCTGCTGCTTGAAAGAAGAGCATCTGGGATCCAGTCATCAAAGCAGCCAGATATGACAGTAATAAAGCTCCTTATATCAAGAGTTTCTGTCGAAGAGCCTGTTTAAGGTTATTCTAATCACCACTGCTTGACACCCACAGCAACAGGTTCGAGGTGCTTCGTATTCTCCACGATTACTGAGAGACAAATGCACATTTTCTTTTATTTAAGTAACTCCTTCAGCTGTCTGGGACATAATGAAAGCCCTCCACTTTTGTTGCCATGGTGAGACCCATACTTCCTGCCACTTTTGAAACCGGAGGCTTTAAAAACCCTTTCCTGCACTTGAAAGTTGTAAAATTTCTGTCCGAGGCCAGTCAGCAGGAATTCTTACAATAATTGCATTTCTTACAACTCAATATTCTCCCTCACACAAGTGGATGTATGTTTCTGCAACAGAATTATTTGCTTGAGTATTGCTTTTACTATTATTTTTTTTACATAAATGCAGACAGCTGATCAATTAAACTCAAAGATCCAAAAGTTTTTTTGCAGCAATGCCTTAGAAAAACAATTTTTCTACACACTGTATGTGTATTTGTCCTTAGGCTCTGGATTACGGGTAATATATTTTGCTAATAATGCTTAGTTTCTTGCACCGGCTGATCATTTTACTTCATAAGACCTCAATATAAAGTCAGGAGCCATGGATATTAATTTTGTTCACTAATATGCTTTTTTTTAATTCTAAAAAATGAGTAGCCACTGATTTTATAAATCACCAATGACTACAGATCAGCTTAAAAAATTTCTTTACTCTTCTACTGAAGAAAAAAAGTCACCTATGTTGGATGGCCTAAGGGTGAGTAAATTAACAGCAATTTTTCATTTTTGGATGAACTCTCCTTTTCATTGTGTATGAATTTCCAGAAGAGCACCGAGAGAAAGAAGTTTGCAAATTCAATAAAATATTTAGTTGATTTATCCTCTAGAGACACTAAAACAAGCACTTAATGATCCATCATTGCATAAACAATATTCTGGACAAAAACTGTTGTCTTGCCTGCTTCCAGTGAGATCCAAATCAATCGACCATCACCAGAACAAACGCTGGCAGACGCTGCCTAAACATAGCCTCGTGTTGCCAAGGAGAAGCTTCCTCTACATGCTGCATGTGCTGAGAACGTCCCTGGTGCTTTCCATGATTAATACATTTCTCCAGTTAACAGTTGCACTTATTATTGAGACAATTGTCATCAAAATTCACTGAGCTGCTTTCAGATTCCATTCATCTCAGCAGACTGAGAGATAATCTGCACTGTAGCATAATGGGCATTTATATATTCAGTATAGCTCTTCATTTGTCCCATTTACACAAGAAGACCTGTTAAGGATACAGTATAGAGCTTTTTGTTATATATATATAAAAAAAAAAAGGTTGCCAGGGTGTTGCTAGGCCATTTATACTACTGTTCAAAGTTTTATGACAGATAAGTGTTTTACATTTTTAAGGGTGTGTGTGTGTGTGTGTGTGTGTGTGTGTGTGTGTGTGTCTTATGCATAATTACATCAGTCTGCAGTGTCACATGATCACACGAGGAACCAACATGCATTTTTTTTTTTGTGAAAACTGTGATACATTTTGTGATTAGTAGAAAGTTTCAATACATTTTTTTGCAACACTAAAGTTTTATTGGAACTTTTGAACTTACGAACACAATTTAAGATATTTTGGATGAAGACCAGGAGGCTTGTGACTTGGCTTGAGACTGCCAAGTAAATTACACTGTCAAGGTCCAGAAAAGCATGAAAGAGGTCATCAGAATAGTCCATCTGTCATCAGTGGTTCAACCATAATGTTATGAAGTGATGACAATACTTTTTGTATGCAAAGAAAACAAAAAAGCATCATCATAGTGCCATTTTGGAGAATATGAGCTGAAAGCAGGCAGCGAACACTCTTCTGTGTCAGCTGCGACACAAGGATGCGCTGTTTTCTTTCAAATCAAAGCGTAAATGTACGTAGAAAACATATCGTTTTGTCGCGGCAAAATGGTGCTACAGTGATGTGGAGAGCAACAAAGGAGACAAATTGTTGAATAAAGTCGTTCTGTTTGTTATCTTCATGTACAAAAAGTATTATTGTCGCTTTAACGTATGGTTAAACTACTGATGTTTCTGTTTCTTTAGTTGCCAAAGTAATATTTCTCATTTTAATTTAGTTTAACTTGCACGTAAATAACAGAAATAGAAGTAATTAGACAAAATATATCTCAATTATACTAAAACAATTGTGCTTAATGCTGAAAAAAAGTATTGGGACATTTGAACAGTGTATTTCATGGTTTTCTGATATGATTTTTTTATCATAATATTAATTTTTCTATGAAAACATATAGCAGATACAAGTGAAACAAGTCCAACATCAACACAAACTGTGTGGGATCAGTTAAGCTCAAAATTATACAAGAAATTATGAGAAGAAATTATTATTATTATTATTATTTATTTGCAGAGCAATTTTGCAGAATAGATTTCAACATGGTAATGTGCCATGAGCTCCATTTAATAGAGCTTTTACATTCTTATTAGTATCTGAAAATCTATCAACCCTATACCTAACCCTATCTATCAAATTAACCAGAATTTTTATTTTAATTAAACATATATTGGGCAAGGTCATTTTTGCCTAGTTTTGCAGTTTACTGAGTATGAGTAATAAAAATAATAAGAGAGAAAATATGAGAGAACCTGTCCTCAATCGCAAAATCATGCACCAGCACTCAAATAAAAAAATAACCTTTTGCTTTACAGTAGCTAGTTCACATATCTCTCAGGTTGTGAGCGTGTAATGCTCTTTTATAATTACTAAACCATGTGTTTAGTGTAAAAGATCATTAGCGGCAAACAAAAGGTGAGGCAGTGACATTTCATCTCATGTCAGGATAAAGATAATTGCGAAACCTTGTTTCAGGAAATTAGCTTCCAGGGGGATGTGATTGTAGATGAAAGAGAGCGATATTTTGAAATGGAAATGTGTCTGACTGAATGTGGATGTGAATATTGCCCCTCAGGCATAAATAAAGCACATACATTCAGCTATCTCTCTCTCTTTGAGCATAAAAGCCTGCATGTCCCTATATCTGTGCTCTATTTGTTTATTTCTACATCTCCAGAGGAAACCAAGCGGTATATTTACCATATCTCCCACTAATTTATTCAATTATTTGTTGGTATTAACAAAGTAACCTGCTCAGCCTTTCTCCAACCGTCTGCTCTACTGTGTGACCCATAGACACCAGCGCTTGATTAATACTACAAACAGTATGTAGAAAATGCTGCCAAAACATCACTCAGGCAAAATAAGAAATGTGCATTCGCTCCTCAGATCCTGAGCTTTCAGCAAGTTCTCTGTTCATCATTACACTGGCATTCAGGCTCTGTTATACATTGCTCAATCCACTGCCACCAGACAGATGGGTAATATAGTACACATTGTTTGGGTATCTGAGATTTGAGGAGCTTCTTTGCAGTTTACAGAATGAGACGTCCTCAGTATTGCGGCCTTAAAATACACTTAAAAATAAATATTTCAGTCAAAATGTAAGATTTGTTTGTTTAAATTGCAAATAAAAATTTGGATTACACAGTGTAGCAGTCGATTCTGTTCCCCTCGGAATGTCTGTTCCCCTTTACGCAAACATACTACAATTTTTGCGTAGTTGCCGAGTTACTATACGTACGATCAGAACTAGATTGCGCAAGAAGCGTGACTGGATGTACGGCAAGTCAAATAGTTCAAAATACCGTCCTAAATCTTAAACTTGAAAATAAATTTAAGACGAGAGGTTTTTCAACTTGAAATGCAAAAACATAAAACAAAAATAACGGAACAACTGCAAGATGAATAATAAAAATAAAAAAAAGAACATAAACGCAAGTGTGAGAATCATTTTACTATGATGCAGTGTAGCAAGAAATTTGTCCCTTTTTGCTTTCTTTACATCCAGGGGCCCTATTTTAACGATCTGAAACGCAAGTGTCAAAGCGCGAAGCGCAAGTAACTTTGTGGGCGGGTCTCGGCGCTGTTGCTATTTTCCCGGCGGGATAAATGGCTCTTGCGCCCGGCGCAAATCTAAAGTGGGTTGGTCTGAAGTAGCTTCATTATTCATAGGTGTGGTTTGGGCGTAACGTGAAATAAACCAATCAGAGCGTCATCCAACATTCCCTTTAAAAGCAGGTGCGCAAGTTCCATTACGGATTGCTATTATTATGGCGTATTTACCAGGCGCACGCCAGGAGCGGTTCACAGCCGAGGAGACTGATGTTCTTGTAAGAGCAGTGAAAGACAGAGAAGTTGTGTTGTATGGGGATGGGAGAATAATTAGCCTGAATAATTTGTGAGCTAGTTTTATGCCTATTTTTTTTTCACATCTTCGTGTCACACCACAATGATTTCCGTCATCTCATGTGTTAATATTTTTTTAGTGTAACAATTTATGATTTGCAAAAATAACTGTTGCATCTGTGTAGATTACATGAGCAAAGTGTATGCGCGTTGTGCACGCTATACATTATGGCCAAGCATGCGCCCTTAAAATAGCATAATGAACAACGCGCAACCGCGCCACTGACTTTAGACTAGGTTTTTTCTGGTCAGTGGCGCAATTGTGTAATGGAACAGCAAAATAGCACCAGGGATCGTTTGCGCCGGAACACGCCTCCTTTTTTGCGCTGAAACGCCCAGGGAGCGCAAGTTCATTCACTAGTTTAGCGATGTGCTTCTGTGGAGGGAAAAGCGCGCTTTGCGCGGGTGCAAAATAGGAATGACACATGCGTCTGTGTACAAAGTCAATTGCGCTGGGTGCAAGATAGGGCCCCAGGTGTGTTTGGTGTATTTGCATGCGGGAATGTTGCCAAATCCACGGAATTTAGGCTACTTTGGGAAAATGTTTGATTAACTATTTGGTTGGGTTTATTCCACGGACCTGGCAACCCGAGGGGAAACAGACATTCCGAGGGCAACAGAATCGACTGCTACACACAGTTTTAGCATAAAAAATTATATATATTTCTCAGTCACATACACTCTCAGAAAAAAAGCTGTCACTAGAGCAGTACCTTTTAAAAAGGTATACAAATATTTACCATTTGGGAACTAATATGTGCATTTAAGGTACTGATATGCACCTTTAGCTATATAATAAGGTGTACCTTTTAAAAAGGAACCATCCCAGTGGCAGCTTTTATACCTTTTTTTCCTGAGAGTGTATGAAATCAAAGAAGTCAAAAACAGGCATGATTTCTGCACTTGAAAACATTAATAAATCATGGCATAAAGTTTATTATTGAAGGTATAGTTCACCTAAAAATGAAAATTCTGTCAATAATTACTCAGCATTGACTCATTCCAAACCTGTATTTCTTTCTTTCTTGTGCTGAACACATGATAAGAGATTTTGATCAGTGCTAGTAAACAAACAGTTGATGGTAGCCATTGACTTCCACAAAATATTTTTTCATACTATGGAGTCAATGGCTACCATAAACTGTTTGGTTACTGAAAAAAACTATTAAATGTATTCAGTTAAAAAGTACGAACATGGTAAAAATATGGCTAGCTGTGGAACAAGCAATATTGATTTAGTTCAAATATATGTAGGACTGAAATAAACTAAATATATAAACCTGGTAATTGTGTATTTAAAACACTTCCAGTTTATTAGTACTTTTCAAGAAATCTGAACTGTTTCATTTATGTACAACTGACAAATTATCATCACTTTAAGTTTATTAATTTGTCCATAAAACTTAAATTTAGATAAGGTTTCTTTTCTCTCTCTCTCTCATTAATTGAGTATATACACGTCCTAGGCAAAGTAGGCTTTTGGACTATCAGCATAAATCCTTAAGTTTTTTAGTGCTGACTTTGCATTAATAAAGGACATCATAGATTATGAGAGCATATTAAGCATATTTATTTTTTTCATTTCAGAATGAAAATTTGGGTTTAGTATGAATTGTTCTCAATTGTGCATTTGTGCATAATTTAAATTGTGGATAATAATTTCTTAGGAAAAAAACATCGGTCATAAATTGGTCCATTTTTTTTTTTTTTTTTATTAAACTTATGTTTATACAACGCATGTTCCTGTTAAAATGCATTATTTGAGCTGTTACATCATCATTTTACAGTCGTTTTAGAGTTTGTGGTGTTCCGTTGTCATGGTAACAAATTGTAAACTTTGATATAACTTTACAAAGAAAAAGTTAGCAATTTTTCATACTAAAATCGTGATAACACAATATTGTTTACGTGTGGCAATATTACTAAAGCTCTAGTATTGTACATGCTTACAAATTGGCTTCATTCACTTCCATTATATAAGTGACTCACATGATGTGTACGTTTTGACAATATGCATATAAAAAGAAATCCATAACTGCTGATCTTTAACCCATTTACACAAAGAAACAGCAATGATTTACCCTGATACGTTCCAAAACCCCATTTTGAATTAGCTTATTTGGGTAATAGAAAAAAAAACCCCCATCTAATTCTCTGTTATCAAAATATTATCATGTTCAGCTGTTGTGAATAAACTAAAAAAGGCTTCTTCTTAAAGCTTGAACACTCTGTCTGACAGTTCATTTACATTTAGCATATGCTTTTATCCAAATCGACTCACAAATGAGAAATGCAGTAACTGATTCATCCTAATGAGACAGAAACATGACAGTAATATTAGAGACAAAATACCCAGCACTACTCTGGATAGGACAGAACAGAGGACAGTAACAGGTTTGGATGGATTGTGGGTAAAAGCGGATGAGTCAGACAATGTTCCTCATTTACCCCCATTAGAACAGAGAGCACTGAGACAGAGAAGTCAATTATATTTACATAAAAGAGGGCATTGTTCCTTTAACACACTGGAACTATAAAATAACACAAACTTAAAATGTAGTTCTTGGTGTAACAGCCATCGCTCAGTACGGACAAAACACAATGAATCTGACATATCTATTAAATAAATCTGTGTCATAACTATTTCAAATCAAGTCAAATGCATTATACGTTTTTATTATATGTTTATTATTATCACCGTAATTATTGTTATATTATTATATTTATAACTCAAAATATTTTGTTCATTATTGATATCAAAGATAAAATAAAAATTTATATATTTATATATATACACACACACACAATATAGTTTTATGAATTAAATATTATGATTTAATATATTATATTATTTAATATAAAATAATGCATAAATGTAATATTTAAAATATGATTTTTAATAAAAACTTTTGATATTTATAAACAAATTATTAACTCAAAATCAATAATTAAAATGTATTTATTAAAGATAAAGCAACTATGTTTAAAAATGTGTACTACAAAGTTATATATTATCATTTATAATATATATTATAAATAATAGGTAATAATTTAATATATTTTAGAATAATATAAAATGTAAAATGTATTATATTTATATTTAGAATATATTATAATGATATAATGTGCGTGTGTGTTATATATATATATATATATATATATATATATATATATATATATATATATACACAATATATTTTATGAATTAAATATTATGATTTAATATATTATATTATTTAATATAAAATAATGCATAAATGTAATATTTAAAATATGATTTTTAATAAAAACTTTTGATATTTATAAACAAATTATTAACTCAAAATCAATCATTAAAAAATGTATTTATCAAAGATAAAGCAACTATGTATAAAAATGTGTACTACAAAATTATATATTATCATTTATAATATATATTATAAATAATAGGTAATAATTTAATATATTTTAGAATAATATAAAATGTATTATATTTATATTTAGAATATATTATAATGATATAATGTGTGTGTGTTTATATATATATATATATATATATAAACAATTTATAAATAAAATACAGATATCTTAATTTAACATTTTACATTAATGTTAGGTTTTATTATTCATTAAAACAAAGATTGCTCAACAGTTTATTAAATTAACATGACTACAATCACACTTACATAACTGCATACAGTACAACTTAGCAATTGTGTAACTGCTTTTTTTTGAGCAGCTTGGTCTGACTTTTCTATTATGTTCCTGATTTGATTCTCCATGCTTTTTTTTTCTTGCTGGTACGTTCAAAGCATTTCAATATATAGTGTTGCTGAGCTTTGAAGAGCTTGAATGCGTGAGTGCTCTTCACAGAGGAGAATACTGCATTACAGGATAAATGAGTCTGAACATTGTGGCTGCTCTCACACAAAAGCCATCACTGTCAATGGCTGAGGGAAGGTAACTGGATGTCCGTAAACAAAAACACACACACGCTTTGCAGAGTAGCAGATGAGCTCATCTGCCCGGCAGGGATAACGAAACAAAGACAGACGAGAGAAAAGCGGAAATGAACAGGCATGAAAAAGATTAAATCAACTTTGTCAGTATAGCAGCAAAGTATGGCACACATACAAGCGAGAATGTGTGTGCATGTGTACAAAAAGGGGGACATGCATGCTGTATGAAATCAGTTAGGAGTGAGAGAAAGAATGACAGTGAGGGGGTGGGGAGGGAGAACAAGAGAGGCAAAAAAAGCTCAAAGGATGGTGTGGCGAGAGAGATTGTTGTAGCCATAGAGCAGCACAGGCTATAGAATATGCAGGCCTGTTACAGCCTCAGGGCTCCTGGGTAAATAGAGAGAGCACAGCAGCATTGTCCTGGTTTGCTCTATGGCTTACCTAATGTTATTGTGAATGCAGATCTGCACTGTTTTCAGAATCAGGTTTACTTCTCAATTCAATTCAGCTATGCAATTCGCAATAAACGGCTAATCTTTAAACTGGAAATAACACTCCTGCAACATTAAAGATGTCAAGCTCAGAAAGGAATGGCATTATGAAAACTCTATCAGTGGAGGACATGTTATTATATTTAAGATACAAAAGATTTGCACTAATTAGAGGTGTTTGCCAGGTCAAGCATCACTACTTTTGTTTCACATGTTTAGAGTCTGTTCACTTTAGATATTGAACTTCATTTTAGCAACAGACATTAAACAGGAGTGGACAAAAATCCCATATAGGCTTGCATTGAAGGACGGAGCTGAACCATATCTAGAGATGGGCTGGCAACCACCTAGGGGAAGTCGTGGCCTAATGGTTAGAGAGTCAGACTTGCAATCGAAGGGTTGTGAGGTCGAGTTTCGGGCTGGCAGGAATTGTGGGTGGGGGGGAGTACATGTACAGTGCTCTCTCCACCCTCAATACCACGACTTAGGTGCCCTTGAGCAAGGCACTGAACCCCCAAATGCTCCCAGGGTGCCGCAGTATAAATGGCTGCCCACTGCTCTGGGTGTGCGTTCACAGTGTGTGTGTGTGTGTGTGTGTGTGTGTGTGTGTGTGTGTGTGTGTGTGTGTGTGTGCACACTTCAGATGGGTTAAATGCAGAGCACAAATTCTGAGTATGGGTCACCATACTTGGCTGAATGTCACGTCACTTTCACTTTTCAATTTCACCTAAATTACTTTAGCCACATAGCAACACTGTGGCAACAGGACTGTAACATAATTTTAAATCAAGCTTTGCATTGCAAAAACTAAATTTCTTCAGAGAGTGTATGCAAAATTTGACCAGTAGGCCACCACCCAAAACACCTTAGAAAGCACATAGCAACACCAGACATCTTGGCAGTTTTTCATTGGCAAGTCACTTGTATTTTCTACAGAAAATGTAAACAGGCTTGGACCGACAGGCCACCACTTAGCAACCATTCAATTACATTAGCAAGCGTATAGCAACACCCTGGAAAATGCAACATGACTGAAACATCATGGTTGTCAAGCTATGCATCAATCTTGTAGTTGAAAACGTGCAGCCATTATGGAAGTTGCAAGTGTGCTGCTATTGTTTCGAAAGCATTCTGTCATTGTTGCCTGTGCCGCTCTCTCTCTGCAAATTTTGGCAATAATGGATGGTACATTTAGAGGAAAACGTAAACCAGAGAAACAAATATAAATATGGGGCTATCATTTGAGACACATTCAGAGTAGCTGGAGATAAAGGGTGGGAACTACAAGAATTTTGCTTTGGTTTGTATGTTAATTTGCATGAACACGGAGTTGTGAACATTCTGACCTTTAAAGGGGGGGTGAAATGCTTGTTTTCACTCAATATCCAGTTAATCTTGAGTACCTATAGAGTAGTACTGCATCCTTCATAACTCCAAAAAGTCTTTAGTTTATTATATTCATAAGAAAAAGATAGTCTGTACCAATTTTTCCCGGAAAAACACGAGTGACTGGAAGCGTGACGTGTGGGCGGAGTTAAAGAATCACGAGCGCGAGTAAGCTTTTGCGTTGAGAGCGTTTGGAAGCTGTGACATTACCGTGAGGGAAAAACATCCAAAACAAACCATGGCTAACAGTCAGATTCAGCGTATATTTATGATCCAGAATCAGATCCCGAGGCTGAAATTTAACAAGAGCAGCATCAGCAACGACAGTGTTGGACGAAGTACACAAATCAAGTACTTGAGTAAAAGTACAGATACGTATAATAAAATATTACTCCAGTAAAAGTAAAAGTACTCCTTTTTCAATTTTACTCAAGTGAAAGTACAAAAGTAGCCTACTACATTTTTTATGTGCTTAAGTAAAAAAGTACTGAAAGATTAAGATTTTAAGGAAAATATAATTATATTTTCCTTCTCAAACCTTGTCTGGGGTGTAAAAACACCCCTGGCCAAACGGGGTGCATCTCTTTCCCTCTTATATAATTACTGTAGTAACCATGTTCTGAACATCATATCCTTTCTTTTCTCCCCAGATGTAATCTATATATATATATATATATATATATATATATATATATATATATATATATAAAGTAAAAAAAAAAAAGCCTCAAGTCCAAATATTCATTTATCACCAATTAACTGTTTGACAAACACTTCCTGCTTCGATGTCCAGATCTGAATTTAAAAAAATCTCAAACATGCTCCAAAGTGCCGATCTGAATCAACCGAGTCGCGAACAGGCTCCGAAGTGCCGATCTGAATCAACCGAGTCGTGAACAGGCTCCGAAGTGCCGATCTGAATCAACCGAGTCGCGAACAGGCTCCGAGGTCCCGATCTGAATCAACCGAGTAGCGAACAGGCTCCGAAGTGCCGATCTGAATCAACCGAGTCGCGAACATGCTCCGAAGTGCCGATCTGAATCAACCGAGTCGCGAACAGGCTCCGAAGTCCCGGTCTGAATCAACCGAGTCGCGAACATGCTCCGAAGTCCCGATCTGAATCAACCGAGTCGCGAACAGGCTCCGAAGTCCCGGTCTGAATCAACCGAGTCGCGAACAGGCTCCGAAGTGCCGATCTGAATCAACGGAGTCGCGAACAGGCTCTGAAGTGCCGATCTGAAAACTTCGACCAAAGAATGTAAAAAATAACTAAATTTCTCTAATAACTCTATACTCTAATAACTCTACAAATCTATGAAAGACTCAGATCACGTATATAAAAATAAATCGCTATAGTAAAAGAGAAATAATAAGAGGAGTGAAGTTTCCTACCGTTCTGCTGTGTTTGGTCCTCACGCGCGTCTGACGCTCCCCGGCGCGTCTCCCCTCACACGCGCGTTTACAGCGCTAAATTAATCATCTTTGCTAATTATTATACATTTACTTCATTGTCAGCTTCAGGCACGTCATTAATAATTTATTATTGTTCAATTAATTTTTTTTTTTTTAAAAGGTTGTATTTCAGTAATAATTCTAAATTATCAAAATAAAATATATAAAATAATGGTTTCCATTTTAATATCCTTTAAAATATAATCTATTTGCTGTATTTTCAGCATCATTCCTCCAGTCTTCAGTGTCACATGATCTTTAGAAATCATGAAAATATGATGATTTATTATTAGAACTATTAATACCAAATAATATTTTGGATATCTGTGATACTTTTTTCAGGATTCTTTGATGAATAAAAAGTTAAAATTAAATAAATAAACTTGAGTAAAAGTACAGATACGTATGATAAAATATTACTCCAGTAAAAGTAAAAGTACTCCTTTTTCAATTTTACTCAAGTGAAAGTACAAAAGTAGCCTACTACATTTTTTATGTGCTTAAGTAAAAAAGTACTGAAAGATAGATGTTTGCAATTTTATACAGGCTAATTTAATTTTATAAAAATAACCACTATATGGAGTCAAGATATATTTTTGTTGCTGATATGGACTTGTGTTTTAAAGTGTTTTAAAGTTTGTGGTTTTACAGAACATTACAGTTATATATGACATGATAATAAGGCCTGAAGTTAGGAAGAACATTTGAAGGAAAATATAATTATATTTTCATAATGATTTTTTCCTTCTCAAACCTTGTCTGTGGTGTAAAAACACACCTGGCCAAACGGGGTGCTTCCCCTCTTTGATAATTACTGTAGTTACCATGTTCTGAACATCACATCCTTTCTTTTGTCCCTAGATGTAATCTAGATACATATATATATAGGTGGTTGAATAAAAATATTTGGACATTATTTATAAAAATTACCTCAAGTTAGCACCAGCAAGCTTGTTAGCTAGACATTTAGCATCAGCTACAATATTTACTTATTTTCAGTACGGTTATGAATAAACATTCATGTCTGTCTAACGTTACTCGTCTAGTTAATCCAAACAATATACATATGTATAACGTTACTGTTGATACACAATATAAAAACAGACGTCATGGTAGCATTTTAATAAAACTGTTAATATTACGGTACCATTAGGACATGCATGAGTTATTTTATTTAATCTGTGTTAGTTTAAGGTTATTTTATTTTATTTTTTAACCTAAAACACAGAGACGCGAATTGATGTGTCTGCATTGTTTGCACTGGAGCATTTCAGTGGGCTTAAACAGATCACTCTTTACAGCGGATTTAGTTCCCAAACAACTGACAATTTTGACCTAAATATGATTTTCAGTTACAATAATTAATCCTAAATTTCGACATTAATAACTTACTTTTGGCAACATCAGACGCACGCACGCTCACAAGATCTGCCGGTTCTTACTTCTGGAGACTCGCACTAAACGGTTCATTTGAATCAGTGAGTGGTCGACTCCAGAACAGCTGCAATCGGATCATTCTAATTCGTAAACGAATCGTTTGGTGCGATTCGCGATCCGATTAAAGTTTATTGTGAAAAGACTCAGTTCCTTCATGATGAATCAGACACCGCTTCTGCGTGTCGGAGCACGTGATATATTATAGGGAGTAACGATATGTTTTATGAAATGTAGTGAAGTTAAAAGTATGATCTTATGCTTTGGAATGTAGTGAAGTAAAAGTAAAAGTTACTCAAAATAAAACTACTCCAGTAAAGTACAGATACTTGAAAAATGTACAGAAGTACATTTATTTTTTTTTGTTTAAAAAAATAAAATGACTTTAAATTATATGTATAGGCAAAAACAATGGGATTTTATTTTTTAATCACCAAAAACATTTTGGGTTTCAGGATATTTTACAACCAAAATTTGTATGTTAATCTAACTTTCATGGAGGTACCATTAGCCATTAGGTTACTGCATCAAATTATATGCATGACACACTTTTAGTTATGACTTGTAAAACTATATTTAGGAAACTATACTTCGCATACTGTGTAGCAAATAAATAGCAAATGTTCATCTTTAACCTACAGATTTGAAAATGCCGTTGGTTATTTACAGGGCCTAACGTTAAAAAAAATGATGGAAATGATAACTGAACTTGTAACAGTTTTATTGCAAAGCACAATATTATAAATTAGATCTCGTGATTGAGTTGAAACCAAATTATTGTTGTATAAGCATATCAAGCATCATAGCAAAAAGGATAAACAAAGAGTTATACCCACCACCAATTAACATTAGCCCTTCATTCATGAAATGGATACTGTAATGATACAGAGACAATAGTTGCATACCTTTATCTTTTGCTCGTTTCTCCTCTTCTTCTTTTCGAAACTGGGCACCTGATGGCTCTGATCTTTTCTTCTCCATCTCTGTTTATTTGGCACTCGACAATCAACAGATTTCCCATGCCCCCAACTGTCGCTCAGGACCAGAAGTCAAGACTAAACCAATTCACCTTGATGATCGCATAATCGTCTTGTATTACCTAGTTTCATTTGCAGGAATTATAGGCCTGTATTATAACATTATGAATGAAATGTGCGTTATTTGGAAGAAAGTCGAGGTGTGTGACTGACTTTAGCTTATTATTAATTATATTACTAGTGTGGATCCCCCGTCCCCGTCCACCCCCGCCCTGTCCGTTCCATTTGAGAGAGACCCAGAGGTGAAAGGTCGCACGCGCCTC
This sequence comes from Carassius gibelio, assembly GCF_023724105.1. Classification (NCBI taxonomy): domain Eukaryota; kingdom Metazoa; phylum Chordata; class Actinopteri; order Cypriniformes; family Cyprinidae; genus Carassius; species Carassius gibelio. Next base: position 24,714,004 of record NC_068389.1, on the reverse strand, counting down.
TCGCCCCACCCCCTTACACTTCTCTCACAACACAAAGCTTCTGTTTGCATTTTCAGTGTACATTTTCAGCAAGCAGGGGCGCCGGCAGCTGCAGGAAGCGCCAATTTGCCATTCCACACACAGTGAAATTATATAAATGATGAAAAACCGCTTCGACACACAGAGGATTTTTTGTTTATCTGCTCGTGCTGCCGCCCCCCAATGTGTCACGAAAAAATTACGCCCCGGGCGGCTGCCCGGTTCGCCCGTGCCTAAAACCACTACTGTTATGAAATGTAGTGAAGTTAAAAGTACGATCTTATGCTTTGGAATGTAGTGAAGTAAAAGTAAAAGTTACTCAAAATAAAATTACTCCAGTAAAGTACAGATACTTGAAAAATGTACATAAGTACAGTAACGAAGTAAAGCTAATCCGTTACGGTCCACCACTGAGCAACGACGTCTCTATGTGGTAAGTACTGAAACTGTATATATTTGCTTAGCGGTTTTGGAAAATACTCAATTTTTTATGTACTTAACTGAAAAAGTACTGAAAGATAGATGTTTGCAATTTTATACAGTTTAATTTAATTTTATATTAGCACTTTTTTTTTTATAATCCTACTGCTCAAAATAGCTGGGATTTTTTCCAAAATAAGAACTTTATGGAGTCAAGATATATTTTTGTGGTTGATATGGACTACACTGACGAGAGTAATGTTCCCTGTGAAGCTTACACTGTGATATACCTGAGAGAAAACAGAGATGACCATCTTATTTTCACCAGTAAGAACAAAGTATTTTAAAGTTTGTTGTTTTACAGAACATCACAGTTATATATGACATGATAATAAGGCCTCAAGATTTTAAGGAAAATATAATTATATTTTCCTTCTCAAACCTTGTCTGGGGTGTAAAAACACCCCTGGCCAAACGGGTTGCATCTCTTCCCCTCTTTGATAATTACTGTAGTAACCATGTTCTGAACATCACATCCTTTCTTTTCTCCCCAGATGTAATCTATATATATATATATCTCTCTATATATCTATCTATCTCTCTATATATCTATCTATCTCTCTATATATCTATCTATCTATCTCTATATATATATATATATATATATATCTATCTCTATCTCTCTCTCTCTATATATATATATATATATATAAAGTAAAAAAAAAGCCTCAAGTCCAAATATTCATTTATCACCAATTAACTGTTTGACAAACACTTCCTGCTTCGATGTCCAGATCTGAATTAAAAAAAAAATGTCAAACATGCTCCGAAGTGCCGATCTGAATCAACCGAGTCGCGAACAGGCTCCGAAGTGCCGATCTGAATCAACCGAGTCGCGAAGAGGCTCCGAAGTGCCGATCTGAATCAACCGAGTAGCGAACAGGCTCCGAAGTGCCGATCTGAATCAACCGAGTCGCGAACATGCTCCGAAGTGCCGATCTGAATCAACCGAGTAGCGAACAGGCTCCGAAGTGCCGATCTGAATCAACCGAGTCGCGAACATGCTCCGAAGTGCCGATCTGAATCAACCGAGTCGCGAACAGGCTCCGAAGTCCCGGTCTGAATCAACCGAGTCGCGAACAGGCTCCGAAGTGCCGATCTGAATCAACGGAGTCGCGAACAGGCTCCGAAGTGCCGATCTGAATCAACGGAGTCGCGAACAGGCTCCGAAGTGCCGATCTGAAAACTTCGACCAAAGAATGTAAAAAATAACTCCATTTCTCTAATAACTCTATACTCTAATAACTCTACAAATCTATGAAAGACTCATATCACGTATCTAAAAATAAATCGCTATAGTAAAAGAGAAATAAGAGGAGTGAAGTTTCCTACCGTTCTGCTTTGTTTGGTCCCCACGCGCATCTGACGCTCCGCTAAATTAATCATCTTTGCTAATTATTATACATTTACTTCATTGTCAGCTTCAGGTACTTCATTTATTATTGTTCAATGAACTGTTTGAAACAAAAAAAAAGGTTGTATTTCAGTAATAATTCTAAATTATCAAAATAAAATATATAAAATAATGGTTTCTATTTTAATATCCTTTAAAATATAATCTATTTGCTGTATTTTCAGCATCATTCCTCCAGTCTTCAGTGTCACATGATCTTTAGAAATCATGAAAATATGATGATTTATTATTAGAACTATTAATACCAAATAATATTTTGGATATCTGTGATATTTTTTTCAGGATTCTTTGATGAATAAAAAGTTAAAATTAAATAAATAAACTTGTATACTTATATATATATATATATATATAAAATCCTACTGCTCAAAATACCTGGGATTTTTTCCAAAATAACCACTATATGGAGTCAAGATATATTTTTGTTGCTGATATGGACTTGTGTTTTAAAGTGTTTTAAAGTTTGTGGTTTTACAGAACATTAAAGTTATATATGACATGATAATAAGGCCTGAAGTTAGGAAGAACATTTGAAGGAAAATATAATTATATTTTCATAATGATTTTTTCCTTCTCAAACCTTGTCTGTGGTGTAAAAACCAAGGGGCAAGGAACTCGACCGGAAGTTGAAGTCGGGTGGGGGCTGCCATCTTTTAGCAGAACTTCACTTGCGTTAGCATTCCCATTGACTCCCATTCATTTTGGCGTCACTTTGACAGCGAATAACTTTACATTTGAGGCGTTTAAAGACTCCGTTTGTCCATTATTTATTTCTAAAGATACACGACAATGTATAAAGGGCTCCATTACCTTCTATGTTACATTATGGCCCCGTATAAACAGTTTTTGTAAAAAATAGGCTAACGATTGCGTCATAACCACTCGGCTCTCTGTCGCATTACCGTACAGACAGGTGGAGAAGCTCGCAGGCAATTAACTTAATATGGCATACTGGCGTTATATTTTAAAATACTTTACAAAATAATTAATCAGAATACTTACTCTTGCTCACTCATAACAAAGAACTCCCCGCTCAAGCTCGCCGTCTCTGCAAGATTAACGATGGCAGTTTGCACGCACAGCTACTAGAAGATTTACATCTGGCAGACAGGTTGCTGACTTCGTCAAGCTTCGTTTGAGTCTGCGCGTCAGAAACGGAAGTGCTAAAAAACGCTAAAACTGGGCTTCATTTGTCTCAATTGAGTTCCAATGGGGTCGCTGTGTCCATTTCTTTTACTGTCTATGGTAAAAACACACCTGGCCAAACGGGGTGCTTCCCCTCTTTGATAATTACTGTAGTTACCATGTTCTGAACATCACATCCTTTCTTTTGTCCCTAGATGTAATCTAGATACATATATATATAGGTGGTTGAATAAAAATATTTGGACATTATTTATAAAAATTACCTCAAGTTAGCACCAGCAAGCTTGTTAGCTAGACATTTAGCATCAGCTACAATATTTACTTATTTTCAGTACAGTTATGAATAAACATTCATGTCCGTCTAACGTTACTCATGTATATTGTTTGGATTAACTAGATATGTATAACGTTACTGTTGATACACAATATAAAAACAGACGTCATGGTAGCATTTTAATAAAACTGTTAATATTACGGTACCATTTGGACATGCAGGAGTTATTTTATTTAATCTGTGTTAGTTTAAGGTTATTTTATTTTATTTTTTAACCTAAAACACAGACGCTGATTGATGTGTCTGCATCGTTTGCGCTGTAGCATTTCAGTGGGCTTAAACAGATCACTCTTTACAGCGGATTTAGTTCCCAAACAACTGACACAATTTTGACCTAAATATGATTTTCAGTTACAATAATTATTCCAAAATTTCGACATTAATAACTTACTTTTAGCAACATCAGACGCACGCACGCTCACAAGATCTGCTGGTTCTTACTTCTGGAGACTCGCACTAAACGGTTCATTTGAGTCAGTGAGTGGTCGACTCCAGAACAGCTGCAATCGGATCATTCTAATTCGTAAACGAATCGTTTGGTGCGATTCGCGATCCGATTAAAGTTTATTTTGAAAAGACTCGTTCATGATGAATCAGACACCGCTTCTGCGTGTCGGAGCACGTGATATATTATAGGGAGTAACGATATGTTTTATGAAATGTAGTGAAGTTAAAAGTACGATCTTATGCTTTGGAATGTTGTGAAGTAAAAGTAAAAGTTACTCAAAATAAAATTACTCCAGTAAAGTACAGATACTTGAAAAATGTACATAAGTACAGTAACGAAGTAAAGCTACTCCATTACTGTCCACCACTGAGCAACGACGTCTCTATGTGGTATGTACTGAAACTGTATATATTTGCTTAGCGGTTTTGGAAAATGACTAAGTTTCACTTTATGTCGTCTTTTTTTTTTTTTTTTAAGCTGTACATGTGGAAAGTGCAGTTTGAATCCAACTCTTTAACAGCGTAAAAAACTCAGTATGCATGAAATAGCATTTCACACCCCCTTTAAAGTGAACATTGTTTCTAATAGAGAAAACATATTCATACTAAATTTTGGCCTTTAGTATGAATATGTTAGCCTTAAAGGGGGGGGGGTGAAAAGCTATTTCATGCATACTGAGTTTTTTATACTGTTAAATAGTTGGATTATTACAAAAACACACTTATAGAATTAGTACAAAAACACACTTATCAGTGGTGGACAGTAACGGAGTAGCTTTACTTCGTTACTGTACTTAAGTACATTTTTCAAGTATCTGTACTTTACTGGAGTAGTTTTATTTTGAGTAACTTTTACTTTTACTTCACTACATTCCAAAGCATAAGATCGTACTTTTAACTTCACTACATTTCATAAAACATATCGTTACTCCCTATAATATATCACGTGCTCCAACACGCAGAAGCGGTGTCTGATTCATCATGAACGAACTGAGTCTTTTCAAAATATAAGTTGCGTTCCGTTCGACCGTAAGTGTACTGCGAAGTGGACTTCACAGGGTATTCTGCCATCTTAAGTGAGATTCCAATCTGAAGGGAGCGAACATGTTCAGTTCGAAGGGCACTGCGCACGGCACAGGGAATAAGCATAGACAGTAAAAGAAATGGACACAGCGACCCCATTGGAACTCAATTGAGACAAGTGAAGCCCATTTTTAGCGTTTTTTAGCACTTCCGTTTCTGACGTGCAGACTCAAACGAAGCTTGACGACGTCAGCAACCTGTCTGACAGATGTAAATCTTCTAGTAGCTGTGCGTGCAAACTGCCATCGTTAATCTTGCAGAGACGGCGAGCTTGAGCGGGGAGTTCTTTGTCGTGAGTGAGCAGGAGTAAGTATTCTGATTAATTATTTTGTATAGTATTTTAAAATGTAACGCCAGTACGCCATATCAAGTTAATTGCCTGCAAGCTTCTCCTCCTGTCTGTACGGTAATGCGACAGAGAGACGAGTGGTTATGACACAATCGTTAGCCTATTTTTTACAAAAACTGTTTATACGGGGCCATAATGTAACATAGAAGGTAATGGAGCCCTTTATACATTGTCGTGTATCTTAAGAAATAAATAATGGACAAACGGAGTCTTTAAACGCCTCAGATGTTAAGTTATTCGCTGTCAAAGTGACGCCAAAATGAATGGGAGTCAATGGGAATGCTAACGCAAGTGAAATTCTGCTAAAAGATGGCAGCCCCCACCCGACTTCAACTTCCGGTCGAGTTCCTTGCCCCCTGGGAATAAGGGAACATCGATACATCACTTCACAGGAAGTGGAGAGCGATTATCCCCCAACTGTCATTGCGCGCAGCACGTCATCACCAGTCAGGACAGCCGTCTTCGCTGTCTTCATTCATATTCATTACGGATTGTAAAAAGGCATGATAATGTAAAAGTGACTAGAAGCAGACGAAGCTCTGCCATTTTTCTTTATTTTACTTTATTTACCTCAGTGTTTACTATACGGCTGTGCGCGGGAAGAAGGCGCACGAGACCGGTATGCAATTATATGGCCATTTATTAAAAACACATTTAGGCTATACAGTTAACCAAATAAAAGTTTAATTTCATATCTGCATGACAGCAGGGCTTCAATTCTGTTAATAGTGAAGTAATAGCAGCAATTGTCAATTAAAGTGTATAATAAACATACGGTTTTCATTATGTAGTACTCAATGATTTTTTTATTGTATAGTGTACATATTTTAAATGTGATTTTAAATAAAAATTAAAATATGAATGTAGTCTTATATATTTATATCATCTGCGCGACGCGCGACCCCATCGGTGACTTTCTTTGATGACGTTTGCAGGGCGTTCCAAATGAGCGGTTATTGTCAGTGAAGTCCACTTCAACTGATATACCGTGCTCAGGGAGTAGGGAGCAGTGAACACTGCGTAGGGACCCTGTCGAATGGAACGCACCTATACTTTAATCGGATCGCGAATCGCACCAAACGATTCGTTTACGAATTAGAATGATCCGATTGCAAGCTGTTCTGGAGTCGACCACTCACTGATTCAAATGAACCGTTTAGTGCGAGAATACAGAAGTAAGAACCGGCAGATCTTGTGAGCGTGCGTGCGTCTGATGTTGCTAAAAGTAAGCTATTAATGTCGAAATTTAGGATTAATTATTGTAACTGAAAATCAAATTTAGGTCAAAATTGTCAGTTGTTTGGGAACTAAATCCGCTGTAAAGAGTGATCTGTTTAAGCCCACTGAAATGTTCCAGTGCAAACGATGCAGACACATCAATCATCGTCTCTTGTGTTTTAGGTTAAAAAAATAAAATAACCTTAAACTAACACAGATTAAATAAAATAACTCCTGCATGTCCAAATTCCCCGCTACCGTAATATTAACAGTTTTATTAAAATGCTACCATGACGTCTGTTTTTATATTGTGTATCAACAGTAACGTTTTACATATGCATTTTGTTTGGATTAACTAGACGAGTAACGTTAGACAGACATGAATGTTTATTCATAACCGTACTGAAAATAAGTAAATATTGTAGCTGATGCAAATGTCTAGCTAACAAGCTTGCTGGTGCTAACTTGAGGTAATTTTTATAAATAATGTCCAAATATTTTTATTGAACCACCTATATATATATATATATATATATATATATATATATATACAGGGGCGTAGCAGCCATTTTAAAAGTGGGGGGGACAGCTGTATGGTGATTTGACCCAAAGCTGATGTTCATAATAAATTCTAAATAGAATACCATTTGGCATTTTACTTTTTCAAATTTGGGAACATGACATGATAGCTTACAGGAACCTATTTTTGTTAAATCATACTCGAAATTTAAAAATACTGCAGGACTTTGAGACCAATGGGAGACCATCTATATATATATATATATATATATATATTTTTTTTTATGAAATAAAATATATTTTATGATATTTACAATATTTCAGTTGCACTACATTTGAACAATAACTTTTTTTTTTAACAGTTGGACAAAAACAGGTGTTAAATGAGTATACAGATTACATTTACAGTAATTTTATACAACATACATTTTATGAAAAATAAGAGACAGATAATCTGTGAAAAAAAATCAAGCTCCTCTGGCTCCTCCCAGTGGTCCTATTGCCATTTGCAGAAATACATCACTCCCGGTAAAAACCCAAAACAACCAATCAGAGCTGCGGTCCGTAACTTTGTTTGTGTTCAAAATGTAGAAAAATGTATATAATAAGCGAGTACACCATGAATCTATTTTCCAAACCGTGTTTTTGGCTTGTCCTGAATCACTAGGGCGCACCTATAATAAGGGTTTATATTCGGACTATTTTAGATTGCTTCGGGGGTACCGCGGCGGACTAACCCAGTACCTTTGTGATTCTTCATAGACATAAACAGAGAGAAGTAGTTCCGGCTACGATGTTCTTCCGCAAGACGCAAGCAGTTCTGTTTATTAACCGCTAGAGCGTCAAAAGTTCCCTACCGCAGCTTAAGATAGTCAATCTGCTTATTTTATACAAATCTCACCTGTTACACATTCTGGAGAGGTTGAGCAACTGCCCCCTCTCTCTGCCAGTGACGTCACAGCCTGCCTTTCCTACAGACTAGTTAGGACATAAAGAATCAGTTATGAATTAAAAGAATAAAATTTGATAAAGTATTTTAAGATATTCGTTGCAAAACAAATATGATTTATTGTGAAATGATAATTTTACTCCGCGAGCAGCTCGTAGACAAACAAAAGACAGCAGAAACCAATAATATTGTTACGTCTTATTTAGCAGACGCTTTTATCCAAAGTGACAATTAGGAGAGCATTTAACACACTGAATCCGGCGCGACGTGACGAGGTCCATACGGGTTCAATAGGTTAAATCATAACATGAAAACTTTATCGCGCGATTCGTGTCATCGCGACATACTGTAACATACTTACAGTGTGTGTTTGAAAAAAGGATGTAATCGTCCTTTGCTTTTTTCTGGGGTGCATTTTATCCCAGACGGCCTAATAGCAAAGTGAACAAACGAACGAACGAAAATTCAGAAGAGCAACAAGAGATTTGAAGCTCATAGCAGACGCGCCCACGAGATGATTCGCTCTGTGATTGGCTGAATGTTACTTCACTCAAATCTAAGTAACAAATCAGAGAACACTACAGGAAATATTCACGCTGGATCCTAAAAAAAATAAAATAAAAAATTAGCAGGGGTCAGAATCACCTGTTTCTAAAAGTGCGGGGGACGTGTCCCCCCCGTCCCCCCCGGTTGCTACGCCCCTGTATATATATATATATATATATATATATATATATATATAGATTACATCTAGGGACAAAAGAAAGGATATGATGTTCAGAACATGGTAACTACAGTAATTATCAAAGAGGGGAAGAGATGCACCCCGTTTGGCCAGGGGTGTTTTTACACCACAGACAAGGTTTGAGAAGTAAAGGAAACTGATATAACTAGACCAGTTGGGGTTGCCAGTGGGGGGACTAGTTCACCACAGATGTCCGGTAAGAGACATAAAGATGCAGGTTAAGTCTTTGATGCATTTATTTTCTTCACAACAATTCACAAATGTTGCAGACATTACATTGGTGTTGTTTCCATCTGGGTGTGGTCTTTAACAAAAGATATAACAAATTAGTATAAACAAATCAATAAAGTAGGTAAATTCATACAAATAAGGTAGCAATATACACTTAAAAGAACAACCTACATAAGAATGTGTGATGACAACCAGTAATTGCATTTAAAGTACCTTAAAGAATGAATATCAACTAAAATTCAGAAGGGTCACAGCTATCAAAAGCTGAAGTACATAAATAAACTTACTTGGTTCATCTAACATACGCACACAACACCAACACTTGAGAAAGCCTCGAGTACATTTGCTTTCACCTACTCGGTGCAGGCTATTTCTACCAAACACTAATCATTGCCACCTGCTGGAAATGGGCGGAGCGTAGTGTCTTTAGGTTGCTGCGATGACATCACATTCAAACACTGGCTGATCACCAGAAAACTTCAAAATAAAAGCTTGTTTACAGCGGGCCTTTTTAACAAGAAGGAAAAAATCATTATGAAAATATAATTATATTTTCCTTAAAATGTTCTTCCTAACTTCAGGCCTTATTATTATGTCATATATAACTGTGATGTTCTGTAAAACCACAAACTTTAAAACACAAGTCCATATCAGCAACAAAAATATATCTTGACTCCATATAGTGGTTATTTTGGAAAAAATCCCAGGTATTTTGAGCAGTAGGATTATATATAGGCCTATATAAAAAAGTGCTCATATAAAATTAAATTAGCCTATATAAAATTGCAGACATCTATCATTCAGTACTTTTTTACTTAAGTACATAACAAATTGAGTACTTTTGTACTTTCACTTGAGTAAAATTGAAAAAGGAGTACTTTTACTTTTACTGGAGTAATATTTTATTATACGTATCTGTACTTTTACTCAAGTTTATTTATTTAATTTGAACTTTTTATTTATCAAAGAATCCTGAAAAAAGTATCACAGATTTCAAAATAATATTTGGTAGCACAACTATTAATAGTTCTAATAATAAATCATCATATTTTCATGATTTCTAAAGATCATGTGACACTGAAGACTGGAGGAATGGTGCTGAAAATACAGCAATTAGATTATATTTTAAAGGATATTAAAATAGAAACCATTATTTTATATATTTTATTTTGATAATTTAGAATTATTACTGAAATACAACCTTTTTTGTTTCAAACAGTTCATTGAACAATAATAAATGAAGTACCTGAAGCTGAAAATGAAGTAAATGTATAATAATTAGCAAAGATGATTAATTTAGCGCTGTAAACGCGCGTGTGAGGGGCGGATACGCGCCGCGGAGCGTCAGACGCGCGTGAGGACCAAACACAGCAGAAAGCTAGGAAACTTCACTCCTCTTATTATTTCTCTTTTACTATAGCGATTTATTTTTAGATACGTGATCTGAGTCTTTCATAGATTTGTAGAGTTATTAGAGTATAGAGTTATTAGAGAAATTGAGTTATTTTTTACATTCTTTGGTCGAAGTTTTCAGATCGGGACTTTGAGCCTGTTCGTGACTCTGTTGATTCAGATCGGGACTTCGGAGCCTGTTCGCGACTCGGTTGATTCAGATCGGCACTTCGGAGCCTGTTCGCGACTCGGTTGATTCAGATCGGCACTTCGGAGCCTGTTCGCGACTCGGTTGATTCAGATCGGGACTTCGGAGCATGTTCTCGACTCGGTTGATTCAGATCGGCACTTCGGAGCCTGTTCGCGACTCGGTTGATTCAGATCGTTACTTCGGAGCCTGTTCGCGACTCGGTTGATTCAGATCGTTACTTTGGAGCCTGTTCGCGACTCGGTTGATTCAGATCGGGACTTCGGAGCCTGTTCGCGACTCGGTTGATTCAGATCGTTACTTCGGAGCCTGTTCGCGACTCGGTTGATTCAGATCGTTACTTCGGAGCCTGTTCGCGACTCGGTTGATTCAGATCGCCACTTTGGAGCATGTTCGCGACTCGGTTGATTCAGATCGGGACATCGGAGCATGTTTGAATTTTTTTTTTTTAATTCAGATCGGGACATCGGAGCATGTTTGAGATTTTTTTAAAATTCAGATCTGGACATCGAAGCAGTAAGTGTTTGTCAAACAGTTAATTGGTGATAAATGAATATTTGGACTTGAGGCTTTTTTTTACCTGTCGATTCAGCATGTATGGACCCACACAGTTGGACACTCTAGACTTAATCATCAGTAGAGCTGTAAACTTTTCATCCATTGTTATTAAGGACGTTTTCATAACCGTACTGAAAATAAGTAAATATTGTTAGCTGATGCTAACTGTCTAGCTAACAAGCTTGCTGGTGCTAACTTGAGGTAATTTTTATAAATAATGTCCAAATATTTTTATTCAACCACCTATATATATAGGTATATATGTATATATATATATATATATATATATATATATATATATATATATATATATTACATCTGGGGAGAAAAGAAAGGATGTGCTGTACAAAACATGGTAACTACAGTAATTATCAAAGAGGGGAAGAGATGCACCCCGTTTGGCCAGGGGTGTTTTTACACCACAGACAAGGTTTGAGAAGGAAAAAATAATTATGAAAATATAATTATATTTTCCTTAAAATCTTCAGGCCTTATTATAATGTCATATATAACTGTGATGTTCTGTAAAAAAAACAAACTTTAAAATACTTTGTTCTTACTGGTGAAAATCAGATGGTCATCTCTGTTTTCTCTCAGGTATATCACAGTGTAAGCTTCACAGTGAACATTACTCTCGTCAGTGTAGTCCATATCAACAACAAAAATATATCTTGACTCCATAAAGTTCTTATTTTGGAAAAAATCCCAGGTATTTTGAGCAGTAGGATTATATAAAAAAAAGTGCTAATATAATATTAAATAACCTATATAAAATTGCAAACATCTATCTTTCAGTGCTTTTTTACTTAAGTACATAAAAAATTGAGTACTTTTGTACTTTCACTTGAGTAAAATTGAAAAAGGAGTACTTTTACTTTTACTGGAGTAATATCTTATTATACGTATCTGTACTTTTACTCAAGTACTTGATTTGTGTACTTCGTCCACCACTGACACTTATATGTGTCTACATCCCGGTCTTTGCAAGTATCCCCATAAACACAGTGGTTTAGGTTTTAAGAGAGAGTAAACAGCTGAAAAAAAAAACGCATATGTAACAGTTTATTGGATATAGACTTCTTATCTTAAAGGGGAAGCAGTCCAATATTTATCCTGTCTGCCATTCATATTAATCAAACAACAGAGAGAAAGTCTCTCACTGCTCTCGACTAAATCCCTTTTGTAACTTAAATAAAAAATTAAAAAATAATAATTATGTATATCATTATCGTGATAAACGATTTTGGTCATATCACCCACCCCTATAAGGTCCTGGGTGTTTTTATATGTGTATTGAAACTGATAAACTCCATTTAGAATGGCATCAAAGCAAACGATAACTCATAAACCATTTCGATAATGCAGAAGTTAACATTTGCATTTGTTAAACATAGAACCATTAGTAAACCTGCAGGGATTCATAGAAGAGGAAGGCAACAGATGATAGAGAAAAACATATTTTGTTCTACACTGACGGCTCGGGGAGCTGCTTTCCTTCAAGCACACAGCAGAAATGCTCATATCCTCTGGGAAAGAAGAACATTTACAGAACAGCAAACATTTCATGTGTCTCTAATGGCATTTTCAGCATTGACAGATTGATAGGAAAGGTAAAGAGAATGCTAATGACCTGAGACATAATGAAAGTACTCATGACTCTCTTGGTGGTAATACATATCCTTCTTAACAGCTGCTTTACTTCATGCATATGAGAAACTCTCAAAATTTTATGAATAATGAGTGATGCCACAACTTTAAAAGAGTAAAACCATAACAGTTCCTTCATGTTTAATACCTTCTGATAAGATTATTATATTAAAGAAAGCCATGATAATGATAGATGGATGGATGGGCAGGTGGACATAGATAAATAGACAAGACAAACAGAAGGATAGATAGAAAGAGAGAAAGAACAATAAAGAGATGGTTGGATGATGGATGGATGGAGGATGGATAATGACATAGACAGACAGACAAACATATGGATGAAAGACACATTTAAATAGACATTTAGATAGATAATTTCTGAAATACTGTAATTGCATTTACAGGTGCATTACTTTGGTCTTTCTGTCTTTCTAAAACAAAAAATCGCAAGTTCTTTAATCATCAGTTAAAGCAAGGATGAATGATGTTCAAGGTAACACTAACTTTTATGTATTCACTCAATAACTTTAGTTTGTTCATTTGACCCCAAAGCATTTCTATAGCTCACCTTTAAAACTGAAATATTCAAAAGTATAACTGTGGCTTGTACTGACTGTGAAACCTGTATCAGCTCGAGGCATGTTTCTATGCCACACGCTTAACTTACTTCAAGCCTAATGGGGGAAGAAGCTTAGCTGGATTTTTAATTAAATGATATTACACTTTAACACAGTCACTCTCATTTTCTCTCTCTCCCAGTGGTCTTTTTCTGCCTCGGTGTAACACCTAAATATACAAGCATTCTCGTGCCGTCGAGGACAAATGGGCAGATGAGTTTCCAAATGCCCATAAAAACCTACAGTGATTTATGTAGACTCGTATTTAGAGATTACTTTGATCTTCCAAATGGCTGAAACCCACATTCATCTGAACTCTGGCTCTCAGTGGAAAAACCGTGCTGATAAACCCAGTCCAGATTTGGATGACATGGACAGACTAAGCTGATATTATGCCTGCTGACGCTGTCTTTCACACGTCACTCTGCATGTCATGCTTCCCCGTTAGAGGAGCTCGAAGAAACCGCTGCTACCAATACTGATTGCTCTTTTTAGAGAACCAAAAAAAAAAAATTTGAAAAAAATGCTCTTAGGACAAGGATGAGAGAGAATTTAGTCAAGTATAAGGCATCTGTCATGGATCATAATCCACTTGAATAGCTTCAAATGTAGCAGTCTGGATGCATGAATTTATATGTGTGTTACAGATATAAACAGTGTTGGGTATAGTTACTTTGGAAAGTAGTTAGTTAGGTTACAACGTTACCATCAATTAAAAGTAATCAGTTATGATACAGCGTTACCTATTTATAAAAGTAACGCGTTAGAGTACTCATGCGTTACCAAAAATTAAAAGCAGTTCGCAGCGGCTCACACATGACAGACACAGCCCCCGGCCCCTTTAAATGCACCTAGAAGTCATGACTCCCGACAATGAATAACGTCAGTCATCCGACTAAATTAACACTGCAGGATAACAATAACAGGAAAGACAGTCAACAATAGGCTATTCCACATGGCGTTTTATTTATTTATTATCACAGAACATATTATTAATCAAAATTCGCACCTACCCAGCCTGGGTAGCTACTGTATATTATGAGCACCACAAGATAACTCCTGATTTTTCTTTAACTTTAAATAATGCAGTTATCAAAGTACAAGTATGCTTACTTGTAAACACAACCTTAAACAGGCTTGCAGATTTAAATCCATTTAGAAATGATGAACAACCAGCCAGCCAATGATCTAACAGAAATTAACAGCTGCCTGTCAAACAAAAATGATAACAAACCGAATTAAATCCTTCACTGCCACACAGGCAAATGACAAATCACTTAATAGCCGAACTAATTATTATTAAAGTGTCACTCACAGTCACAAGCCTAAATTCGCTTTAACACAGTCCTCTTACATTTACTCTTCAAAGTAGTGATTAAAACGTAGCGTTAAATTTGAGGTAGCATTTTTGGCGGTCGACAGAAGCTTTTCACCAAAGCAGAGTGTGCATTTTACCGTTATGTTCTTTTCTTTTTCGTTGACAAATTGAAAATAATGTGCGTACTTCCATAAACCAAACGCTGTCCTCTCTGCTATCTTGCCGGGAGTTCGAAAAAAAAAAAAAAGCCCCCCACACACACACACAGGGTCAGGCGCAGGGCACAGACGCATCACAGCCATTGACTTTACGATCACAGAGCTTCGGCTCCGCTGATACATCCGCAGGTGGCACAGTAGACCTAGGACTACTGTCTGACAAAAAGCAGGCTGCAGTCGGGATTTTCCTTTCCTTAAAATAACGGATTACTTTTTTTTTAAAAAAAATAACGAAGTTACTGATTACTTACGCACGAAACTAACGCGTTAAGTTACAAATTTCAGGAAAAAAGTAATTAGAGTACTCTAACGCGTTACTTTGTAACGCGCTACCCACAACACTGGATATAAAGTACTTACAGAAAAAGTTCTGATGGAGGATTTTGACATACTGTAGTGTGTATAAATACCTAAGCTGTGATTTGAGGGTGTAGAAAGGTCCAGGTCTGTCTGAAAGGAAGTCGGAATACATAAAAAACAATTCTGAAGTTCTCATCGGTCCAAAAAAAAAATGCATACTGTATTTAAAAGCGTGTTTGGCATAATACAATTTTTACAAATGTTTAGTAACATGCCTGTGTACATTTTTGCAAACCCTTGTGAAGTGTAAATCATTGACTACATAACTTGTCAGATACTAGAGTAGCACAACTAGCATAACAAAAACATGTTAGCAGTGTTTCTATTGTTAACTAAATCTAAAAACTGTTTTTGTTAATTGAAAAAAAAAAATTAAACTGAAATAACATATAAACCTTAGATGAAAACCTTGGCAACCAAGTGAAAAAAAGTACTTAAATGACAAACTATACAAAATAATTATATCTTAATAGAAATATAAATAAAATAAAATAAATCATACATTTTTCCACTTTTTTTGTAATAATTAAAATGACTAAGCGTAGTGGCTCTGTAAAATTTAAATTAAACTAAAATTTGTATATTTCAAAATAGAAGCTGCTTCTTAATATGAATAAAAACTTTAACAGTATAAATACTATAATCATATAAATAATATTATAAAAATAACACTCAATTTTGCAAATTAGTGATAAAACCTTGAATGTTCACTGATTATTAACACATTAAATTTATACCAATAAGATGATAATAATTTTTCACATTATGGCTTTTAACCAATAAATGGACAACTATTTTGTCCAAATAAATAGCTTTAAATTAAACCACATTTTATTCATTATTTAGTTAATTTAGACATCACAACATTATAATGTAAAGAATGAAATTCTGAGATTTGATAAAGATTACATAATTGTTCATATATTGTTCATATATTCAGTTCATATATTTCAAGATTGCCACATTGTTACCTTGATGGTTAATTTCAAGGTTAGCAGGTGTGCACTCAGTCTTTTGTAACCACAGTTGTCAGTTCAGTTCGGTTCTGATGGCCTGGCACATCAGAGTTTCTTCTTCTGTTTTTTTTGTGATTTGCGATTTAAATAAATAAATAAATAAACATTAGTACACTATAATTAAAACATCAGTATACATCTGTACATTGTAGAAAAACATGAAATATCATATGCGTATTTCATATTTCATTTTAAAGAAGTATTAATTTTATGTGTATTATATGTAATGTCTGTTTCATTCATACAGGACGCCAGAGGGCACCCTTGCACAGAAACACCAAATATGCATCACAGAAGTAATAGAATCAATGATCCTCCAGGAAATCCCTAATATGGACAAAGGCATCCAGCTATCACTGTAACTGAATGGACATAATGATAAGCAATAAGAAAATTATAAACAAAAAGGCTCATAACCTTCTGGTGAAGCATCACTATCATAACTGTTGAGGCTAATGTTACCTAGCTAGCGCTTCTATCTCATAAACGATATCAAATAATGTAAATGCAAAACAAAAACAAAATAATGACTTTACTGACTGCCCTCGCTTAAGAAATCATAAAGACGGTGGAAGTGGATGGGAGATGAAGTAGGGATTTTATGATGTGGCAGTCTCTTTTTAATGATAGGCCTTATGCATTTACCAGTCCTCCCCGCTTGCTATTTGGGGAACGAACCCTGCGCTCTAATTAGTTTGACTCTTCTGTTGCTTGTTTTGAGTACAGCGTGTGGACAGAAGCGCAGGTTTAGGTTTAGAGTGACAAATCGTTGGCAGGTCTGCTGTTGAACAAAAAATAAGATATTTTAAAGATATTTTGTTTTAATGGTAGCCATCGACTTCTATAATATGAAAAAAAAAATACTATGGAAGTCGATGGCTACCAGCTACTGTTTGGTAACCAACATCCTTCAAAATATCTTCTTTTGGTGTTCTACAAAAATAAATTAATATACGTTTGGAACAACAAAAGAAATTTCATTTTTGGGTGAACTTTCCCTTTAAAAAGTTTTTACCCTACAGTTGCTACTTTATATGACCTTTCTGAAAACAATCCACTCACCTTCATACATTAAATATCCCTTTTTTCTCGATAGTTGTCTCGCCTTGTAAAGAAAAGTGGCGTGTCAGATAGGGGACAAACATGAGAAAGTGTACGAGTAGGTGAGTGAACGCCGGCTGTACGTTCTGCCAGTGAAGGAGAACAGATGAAAAACACTGAATCACAAAGGACAGAAAAAGTGTGAGAGAGAAATAACACAGGAAACATAAAACAGAAATAAGAAGTTTCTGAAGTCTTTCGGGGGCTTCAACAAGACGTGTGTGGGGACGTAGATAAGTGCAGGAGGCGAAAATGGGAGATGGCAAGGGAAAATTAATGACAGCTCCCTGTGGAGCTGGATAAGAGAGCTTATATTATGATGGTTTGCAAGACGGTGCCTATTACGCAATTGCCAAAAAAAGAGAGACATAATAGAAGAGGTAGGAGGAGCTGAGAAAAGCAGGAGACGAGGGGTGAATGAGGGCAGCTGAAAAATTAATTCAAATGTAGTTTGGGTCTTGTTCTCACACATCTATTATTGAACATTAGCATGCTGTCAGAAACCGAGATAGCGGCTACAGATTTAGCCGAAGTCTTGTCTCCCAGTTGGAACATGTGAAGCATTTAGGGGATGAAAAGCTTCCTTTGAAGTCTTTAATGAGTGTCAGGAGAAATTATTTGTCAGTATGCCAAAAATACGGCACTGTATAAGCGTGCTCATGGGAACATTTCAATTTATATGACCACAAGTTTTGTCTGAGGCTCTTCCCTAGGATTCAAATGCATGGCCATGTTTTGTCACGTTACATTGTCATTGGGTGTTTCAGCTACAAGCGCTTTCGTGTCCCAGAGGTTGTTTTTTATTAAAACAAACAGATTTCAGCACCAGGCATTCATTTGCTAAATATGGAAATCCATCATGAAAATATTCATTATTGCTTTTTAAACCCCTGATAAACTAGGAGTGAGACAAACAGTATAACCAAACAGATAACTAATTTAATATTTATCAAGCACTGAAGAATAAATTGTTGTTGAAACTACTTTCACTCGAAAACTGCTAGTTAAGTTTCACAAACATTTACAAAGAAAAAGCAATTAAATGTGGTATTTCAATTGGAAAAACTGAAATATTGTTTCGTTTTCTTCTAAAGCATATAACAAACTCAGTCAGTGTGGTCCAGTGACTTTTTTGGACCGACTGAATTTTATTTGATGCTCAAATATTGGAGAATCATCAAAATACCTGCTTTTTTGTGCTCCGCAGAAGAATGAATGTTGTTATGTCATGTGATTTCAGAATGATACATGGGTGACAAATTTCATTTTTTGGAAAACCAAGTCCAGAGGGCCAAAAGTTTCCATTGTGTTGGGTAATGTGACAAACACGAACATTACAGCGAATAAAATATGACACACAAAAATATGTGGACAGGGAACACAGCTGCTGCAAAAGCCAGAAAAGATGAGAGCACCCGAAGAAACATCACACTGAAGATACTTATGATTACTGTACAGCAAATCCTCAAGAGCCTTATAACCTGATATTGTAATGCCAACAAGAATAATTGCATAAACAAACATTGTTTCTGGCCTAAAGGAAATAAAACCTAACTAACAAGATAAGGAAGGCCTTTCTGTCGATCAAAGCATAATTTATTAGGAGCCGAACGCATCTTATGAATGAATTTCGATTCTATTAAATGTGGAGAGAGTGGCCTCTCAGTCTGATGACTGTCTAAAACTGCAACCATGGGCAAAAACATTTCCTAATTAAATATTGATCTCTAAAGAAGGTAATTAACCAGCTGTGAAGGTAGTTGGGCACGAAACAATTGGACTGGGAAATGTTGCTTGTATGATCCTGTTCTAGCCATAGGAGAGACTTATGAGAACAATCTTCTGGTCCTGAATAGCATTCTCAACAGATATCCTCCAATTCTGCTCTGACAAACATTGTTGAATTACCTAGAACCTAATTCTTGTGATCACCAAAGCATAATGATAATCTGCTCCATCCAGTGTGGGTTGTCTTTTCACAAATAGCTAAACTCTTCAACAACAGCCTGTGTATATTCTGTGCATAATTGTCTGTTTGTTTCAGGGTTGAAAAAACAGCACTGGCTCAAACAATGGTGTGCATTTGTGTGAATCTCTGGGACGTTTTGAAACACTTAAATGGAAGCCCATAAAAACGGCAACCAAAAAGCAAATGTCTCTCTTAAGGACACTGCTTACCCTTGCACTTTGTTCTCTATGGATGTCTACCAACAGACTTTGGAGCCTGTTGCATGTTTACATCTCTTATATTAAGCTGTTTCTCCACAGAAAAAAAACATCATACAGAAAAGTTGTAACGTCTGTTAAGACAGTAGCCTTGGCAGACCATATTTATTCTTCACAGTTTTGATGAAATATTCAGTCCACAGAAAGAGATATTCGACTCTAAATGCTAAGAACACAACAAACTTCTCTAAAGAAAAAGCCCCTTGTGAGCCTTTTGTGCTTTGTGTTTAGATTCTGGGATCATCGGTCTGTCTGCAGATAGTATTTGTGACCAGTAGTGCAAAATAAATTAGATCTTTCAAGGCCACTTGAAAACTGCATCACAGTTTTCACAAAAAATCACTGCTGTAAACAGTGCTTTAAGTGGGCCGGTACGCACCGGTAATCAGTAACGCCACTTCCAAATATAGCTCTTGAGCATACCGCCACCTCTCAGTACGCCAAGAACGTGCTTTTAGCGTACCGCAGGGGCGTAGATTATGCGAGGGACGTGTAGAAGATAAAAGAAGATAAAAAAAGAAAAACTCATATTATGATAATGTTGAAAACAGCTGAGTAGAATGTTTTCAGGTTTCTTTGATGAATAGAAAGTTCAGAAGAATAGCATTTATCTGAAATAGAAATCTCTTGTAAAATTATGTCTTTTGATCAATTTAATGAATCCTTTGCAAAAAACATATATACATACTGACTAAGCTTTTGATAGTGTAATGTTGTAAAAGCTTTTTATTTCACATAAATGCTGATCTGTGGATCCTTATGTTCATCAAAGAATCCTGAAAAAATGTTCTCATCTATTTTAAATATTGATAATCAGCAAATTAGCATATTAAGAATGATTTCTGATTAATGTGACACTGAAGACTGGAGGAATGATGCTGAAAATTCACCTTTGATCACAGGAATACATTACATTTCAAATATATTCAGACAGAAAACAGTGATTTTAATTAGTATAAAAAATTCACAATATTACTGCTTTTGCTGTACTTAGGATCAAATAATCTGGGTGAGCAGAAGAGACTTCTTTCAAAACATTAAAAATCTTACTGTTAAAAAACTGTTGACTAGTAGGCTATTTAGATTACAGAAATGTTATATCGTAATGTTTTATATATATATATATATATATATATATATATATATATATATATATGTGTGTGTGTGTGTGTGTGTGTGTGTGTTTGTGTGTGTCATTTCTGTCCCCCTCAGTTCTGAAAAGATGGCTACGCCCCTGATGTGAATGATCCCAAAATTCATTCTCGTCATTATATAACCTTTTTAGCATAAAAGGTTCTTTGGAGTTGAATAAGGAACCCTATGGTTCTATATAGAATCCCAATTAACCCTTTTTTCTAAGAGTGTGTTGTCATAACGTTCACCTTGGAGATCGAAAATGTTTCTTTTTTGAGACCCCAGGAGCCCAAATTCAGGCTCCGAACAATAAAACCCACAGAAGAGGTGGGAGTTCAAAGGATGAATCTTTATATTACCAAACTGCAGGGAGAGGAAGAGTAGATATAAGTCATGATCTGCAAGATTAACTACAATCTGATGTGATCCGAGCACCTCAAAAAAACCAGTGCTGAGCTGCTGCAAGAGCTTTAGAAGAACAGCAGCTGTGGTCAAAGAGTTCTCCTGTGTTCTGATTGGTGGATGATGATGATGATGAGTGGATAAAGACTAGAGAAATCAAATAGTGAGTGATCTGCTCACCTGGTTATGTTCGTGGATGTTTCGATGTGGAAAGCAGTTCGGAATGGAAATATTGATATTTTATTTGTTAACAACATACTTTTCGTACCTTATAATCAGTAAATGTGAGGAAATTAGAGAACTAAGCCAATAGTAGTGCTGGCGTTGTCAATTGATTTTAGATGGGAACTTCAGATTATGATCGCGAATCATTTAAGTCAGTTTGGGAGTTCGATACGGGATCACGAATCATTTGAGTCAGTTCGGGAGTTCGGAGCAGGTTCGTGAATCATTTGAGTCAGTTTGGGGATTGCGAATCATTTGAAAAAGTACGGGAGTTCGGAGTGGCTTCGCGGATCAGTTCGGGAGTTCGTAGCGGCTTCGCGAATCATTTGAGTCAGTTCGGGAGTTCAAAGCGGGATCCCGAATCATTTGAGTCAGTTTGGGGATCGCGAATCATTTGAGTCATTTTGGGAGTTCGGAGCAGGTTCGCGAATCATTTTAGTCAGTTTGGGAATCGCAAATCATTTGAATCAGTTCGGGAGTTCGGAGCAGCTTCGCGGATCATTTGAATCAGTTCGAGAGTTCGGAACGGGTTAACGAATCAATTGAGTCAGTTCGGGAGTTCGTAGCGGGTTCGCGAATCATTTGAATCAGTTCGGGAGTTCGTAGCGGGATCGCGAATCATTTGAGTCAGTTTGGGAGTTCGGAGCGGGATCGCGAATCATTTGAGTCAGTTTGGGAGTTCGGAGCGGGATCGCGAATCATTTGAGTCAGTTCCCAGCAAACAGGGGACGTCGGCTTAGGTCCGCTTTATTACATTTGCTGGCGGACGTTCGGATTTGGTCCGCTTTTTGACATTCGCTGGTGAATGCATTTGGGAATGAGTGATGAAAATTAAGTTGTGATCACAAGAAAACAGCTTTTGTTATGTTGAGATTGCAAGAAACTTAAGCCATGATAACGTGAAAATTGTTATGCATGTAATAATCCATAGCCTTTTAGGACTTCCGTGTGATGTAGCAATATTACAAAAACTGCATGGAAAGGTAAAGCATAGTTTGAGGACATCAGCTCACCTCTAAATGTGATCAAGCCTTCAGATTGAGTATTAGCACCCCAGACCCTTAATTATTCAGTTGCCATCGTGCAGTGCAGATATGGATATAAGGACAGGTGAAGAGCTGCACTCACAGAGCCTCGGGACTTTTCAAGGTGAAGACAGAGCTGCTGACAGAAAGGTATATATACACCAGGTTAACACTTTCACCTCAACATTTGCTGCATGTAGTTTGTACATCACACTATACTTCAACTGAAAGTTTCCAGTCCAATGACCAATTATAGGAAGCTAGTAGACCATTTTAGAAAAGCAACAAACCAGCTACCAGTTAGTCATACCAGCTTACGATGGCCAAACTGGATTTTGGAACATGATGACTGGTCAGTCAGCTAATGATGACCAGATAATGACCACCGTGTACCAGCTAATAACCAGCTTTGATCAACTAACAACTAACTTGTACCATGTAATGATTAGCAATTAAAGACCAGCTAGAAACCACTCACCATGTTCCAAGCTACTTCACAGCTATTCATCGAAGCATAAAAGGGTATGTCCTTCACCTGTGAGTATCAGGTTGCAAGTCTATTTTATTTTTTAACTCTTCATCAGAAAACTGAGTTTTACATACTAACCATTTACGTAAAATATGCTCTTTCTTTTCCACTTTAATATCTACCATGCAATTATCTGTCTGGACACATCGAAGGAGGGCATTGGTCAAAGTCTCTGCCCCTAACAGCACTGTGTCACTCTATTAATTGAGGTGAATAACTCTGTTGGCTATAATTGGCTCTGTTAGTGGTACTTATTTGTGATTGGCTGACACTGCAATTATTAAAGCTTTGAAGCTGAGGAGATTTCACCTACACTTACAATGCCGTCGCAGTGTGCCATGTTGCGTTGTGAATATTATGAAGAACATAATAAAATGTTAAAATGCTGTTTTTGGAGCGGTTTTCATATGACTGCACTGAGTGCGCATGAAGGGCCATTTTACAAAATGTTTGAGATCTTCTTCTAACCCTGCAGGGAAAGTTTATAACAAATGATGCTGTCAGAAAACAAGCACTTCGGCTCCCTTGCTTTGGGTGAAAATAAAATGTCATTTTATATGGATTTTCACTTTCTAACACGTACGTACACAGCATGAAAATCTACGCATCAACTCCTAGTATTAACGTTCACTACAATAAATGTATTCATTGATGTACTGTATGATGCACAATATATAGCAGATTTGTCACAGTTTTTACTCCAGAGAAAATCTTTCAGTGTTGGTGCAAAAAAAAAAAAAAAAAAAAAAAAAACATTTAAATATTTGTGCCAGCAAAAATATACAGTTAATTTAACACAACATTTGTGACAACATGCTCAATTATGTATGGGGTAAGTTGTCACAATGACCTGCCATTAAACAATCTGGTATGGGCTTTTTCACAGAATTTATACAGGAAATTATGAAACAAATCAATTCACAATATAACAAAAATATAATATATATTACTGGGTAGTAACTGATTATGTAACAATCAGAAAAATAAAAAAAATTAGATTATATTGAGTTTTAAAATGCTCGAAATCAGACAAAGTTACTTTTTATGGTTTTACATTACTACAAACTTTTTACATTATGGCAGTAAATTCTTCATAATTTATTGACCTTCCCTACTTATTGTTCTCTTATGTTTATTCTATAAACAATTTATATCAAACAAAATCTAAAAGTAATCCAAATGTAGTCAGAACTTGATCATATCACTTTTACAATTTTCAAAATGTAATTAATTTGTGATCATTAATAGACAACAATTTGTAAGTAATGCAGCCAGCACTCTGTGTGTGTGTTTATGTTATGTTTATGTGTGTGTAACTATCTTTTGGAGGCCCCGACTGTCAAGCATGAAGGTTTTCTTTCTCTTTCTGTGCATGTTTGTGTTTGCAGGGTTGTTATGGGAGATAGATATTTTAATAACTACCCAAGGGAATAAATTAGACTGTAAGAAACTCCAACCAAAACCACTGGAATATATATATATATATATATATATATATTAATAATAATTTATAAGTCACTCCTTTATAAAGATGTCAAATAATTTATAAGGCATCTGAAAGGATACAATCCTGTTTATCATTTGCACGGTGCACATAATCAACATCCACATGCAAATAGAAAATATTGAGCTGCATATCTATCTCAATATGAGTAAATTCATCTGCAAACCTTTTTGCAACTGAATGCTGAATTCACATCACCTTTTAATATGAAGTAATATTTATTCCTAAAGGTCACATTGATATTTGAGCAAACTTTTGGCATAAGAACTCAAAAACTATTTAACAAACCCACATGATAAAGAAGAAAAAAATTATTCTACATGGTAACAAAGCCCATTGCACCTCAAAACTAACTCAAGATCAACAGCGTTTCGTCTGCATGGTACTAAGAGGCTTTCCTCTGGTGGTTTAAACACTCAAAATGGATTCGACATCTGGGCCGAGCACCAGCTCTCCGACTGGGAGCGAGTTTGAGAACAATGACAAAATTATACAGAAGCTTCCTGGATGTTGCCCTAAACATGGCACTGCTTGAAACCAACAAACATTTAACTCAAGATGTTTCCTACACTCGAGCCACTTTGTTTTACTGACATCCATTTAATTTTGAGAGACTAGGCAAATGTGAACATGAAAGGCCCGTCTCATCTCTTCACGTTTGATGGAAAGGAATCAGAAGCTTCTCTCTTTGATCCCAGAATTAGAAAATGTTAAACTGCACCAGGTTGATGGCAGTCATTATACTGCAATCAGGATCCCTGAAAAGAGTACGCCGGCATAGCAATTCACACACTAGCAAGAGGCAGATCTCGATAAAACTGTCATTTTCCATACACAGTGTTCATCAATTTACAGATTATGGCAATTCTCTGAGGGGTAAACTATTTTCTGCAAACATATACTGTAATGTTGTGGTTTTTCTTGTGAAAGAGCTTCACTGTATAGAATGAATGAACTGTCACTTCACTGCAAAAAAAATAAAATGTAAATAAAATTTAAAAAAATTAGACACAATATTTTTTTGTTGTACTCAAATGTATCATATTTGTGAAGTTTAGCATTATTTGGAACATTCTTCATTCTTTGGAATTAAGATAGTAAAACTTCTCAAATCTACCATTCAAAAGTTTGAAGTTTTTTTGTTTTGTATAGTTATACATACTTTTTTTAACCTTTGTATTAAATAAATAAATTATTTTATTCTGCACAGGCATGTTAAATTGATTAAAGGTGACAGTTATGTCTTTTAAATTGTTGCAACAAAAAAAAAAAGAAACGAATTTGTGTTCTTGAACATAAAAAATTTAAAACAGAAAAATCCTAGAAAAAAATATTTCCACGAAATATTAAGAACAACAACTGTTTTATAAGAATAGTAAAAAATTATTAAGCACCAAACAAGCAAATAAGAATTATTTATAAAGAATCATTTCACAATGAAACTGAAGGATAGGCCTGATGATGTGGTAAATTCAGCTTTGCCATCACTGGAATAAATTATATTTTATCATAAATTAGGTTGTAACGATATTCACATCTCCATATTCATCGGGAAGAAGGAGGCAGGAACCAGCATGAAGGAGGCAGGAACCAGCGCACAATCAAAACATAATTTTAATATTCAAAATAAATACAAAACAGCGCGTCAGCCCCTCACGGCGACTGACGCTCACAAATAAAAAGCAAACATAAAATAATATCCCAGGCCTGGTCCTCTCTCGTCCTTCACGGTCGTCGCTCCAGTTTTATATCCTTCCATCTCCTACGTGGGACTCGATACTGGCGGTGGGGCGCAGGTGCAGCTCATCTTCAATCACTACACCTGGCCTCACTCCTCGTTCCCACGCCTCTCGGCCCCGCCCCACTCGCCACATAGGTATTTTACATTAAAGGTCTGATAATATTTTACAGTATTCACTATTCATTTATACTATACTTCTGAACATATAAATGTGGCTTTTGTGCATGAGCATAATAGGCTATATAATAAATAATAATAAATAAAGACTTAACCTTTGAATGGTGCTTTCTTCTTCTTCATTTTAAAGTTTTACGTTTTTACAGGATGATCACTTCAATAACACGTGCCTTATTACACTATTAATGTATCAACAACTTGCAAATCGAAGTTACTATAAATAAAAGGATCTTTAAGGACAGTATCATGATTGATATGCCTGACAGTGGATCAGTGGAGGCCAAATTGTGAGGAAATCCTTTCTTATGAGTTTAAAATATTCCTGTCCACTAAAATCAATTTTGCATTGCTCTTGATCAGGGATATATTCTGAATAACAAGTAGCCTAATGCAGTTAATTCTCTCCGTAATGCATATTATCACAAAACAGCTTTACAACAAATAGTCCCTTATACTCCCACTGATCAAGCCGAAGGCAACAACGGCGAGGAAAAACTCCCTGATGTTTACACTGATTACAACTCCTCAGGCTATAGCACTTTTTTTTAATACAAAGCAAGCAAGCATACATAAATGTTTTGAATTACATCCAGACACACAGAACTAATTATTATACTAATCGGCTGTTTCATTAAATAAAATGATAAAAAAAAATGATTTCAATTGGCTATCACAGTGAGTTTATATAGCAGAACCGGTTGAACCCACACAACTGACTGGACTAATTAATTGCATTTAGCCCGCAGGTCAATATCCTAGTTGATTTTCCATCAATAACCTGATTACTAGGCCTTTCTGTGCACAGTTCATTAAAGCTCTTTGCTAGTGAAATAAATGATTTTTATTATCATTATTTCTTAAGCCAGTGACTTTGAAGAAGGGCATCTTATAGTTCATAGGTTAATAAAAATGGCGCATTTCCTCAGTAGTTTTGTATTTCTTGAAGTACTTTGGATAACCCTATAAATACACTAATACCATTACTTTACCTGGAATTTGAATTAACTCTTAGTAAAACCATTATTACTTGACTATTCATAACATAACATTTCCATTGCATTGGCACTACACTTGTTACTGGAACTCAGCATCTAAACAATTACTCAGTTCTTCTTCATTCTGAACCTGTATTTATCACTTGAATCTGTCGGTCCGGGGTGTTTCCCTGCCTCCAGCATCCCAACAGTCCTGCACAGACAGGCAGTTTGGAAAGTGGATGGATTAATCTATGGGTTCTGTCTAAGTGTGATTTACTTTGGTGTTTGAGTTGTAACATGCAGTAAACTCTTAGTCATTAGTCTGAGTCAGGGGCGTTGCTAGACCTAAAGCTCTTCTTGGGCACAGGCCCCCAATAATTTATCTTTTTTCTTTTCTTGAAAGCCTGCTGTGTGTTAAAAGTGTGCAACACAATGCAGCGTACAAACTTGCGTTGCTTTAACCAATATTCCCACATTGCATCAATACTGAGGAAAATTTCGATTTTCCTGACCTAAATGTGTGCATTTTAAGATGTTTTAAGGCTCATAAATTGGATAATAATATAGGTTTAAAACCAGTGGGCAGTAGTAGCATAAATTGTTTTTCAAGATAACAGATTTTTAAGCATGAGAATTAGATTAAATGTTGCAATGAATGATCCACGCTACAAACTGGAAATAGAGAAGATATAGTTTGTTTATGTTTATGAATTAAATAAACTCAGTTACCATTATCCTCTGGTAGCCTTCAGTAAAATCATGTGTCTAAAATGATTAAACATTAGTATTATTTTTAATTCACACTGATAGAAAGTAATATTTTCCAATAACGTTAAACAGATTATTTTTATTTTTACATTTTATGGGCATTTTTACTTTAATAAGGCTTTACCTTCATAATTTTTTTCTAGAAGTGTCCATTATCTTTTGAGTCTAATTCTTACAATTAATCGGTGAATTAGATTAATAAGACATTTGGGCTGTTACCAAGCAAATGAAATCAACACAGAAGCTGCATCTGAAGTGGCATTTTGATGTATTTACACACTGTTTAATGCAGGACATGAATGCACTTAACCTGCAAATACAAATGCATAAATAATGTTTTGATATGTTAAACATAAAACGTTTAATGCTGACATTTTAAATGATTTAAAACATAATAAAAACTGCCAATAGGTGGTAACAAACCACTGTTAATAAGTCAAGTCACCTTTATTTATATAGCACTTTAAACAAAAAAGATTGCGTCAAAGCAACTGAACAACATTAAATAGGAAAACAGTCATTTTATGGCTGCAACTAAAATAAAGAGCATATTCATTAAACCGTACTGCCTATAATAGCAAAAAGCTATCACAGCCATAGTTACTGCCAACTTATGTACTGTCCTAAACAAGAGCTAGTGAATTAAATACTCGTTTTTTATATCTGAAAGTACAGAACACATAGTTTTTCTTCTCAGCAACATTGCAATTCTACAGACTTGACAGGTTTTCTGAGACTTTTTCCTCTGATGTCTGAGACCTGTCTGGCTGGAAGATGTACAGTAGTTTGTTTATCAAGTCTTACTTCCCTCATCTCTCCTTCCCTTTCCCTGCTTTGCACTCACACACACACACACATACACACACACACACACAATCTAATCACTCCTTTTTAGACGTGCACTTTTTTGTGTGTTTACTTGCAGCCAGCCACAAAAATATGCCTATTTTGAGTATTTAGCTTACTTTTTTTTTTTTTTCAACCTTTAAAGCATTGCCAGGCTGCAAATATTTATACAAATATTTCAGAGAGTAATATTTACTACCGTTGTGCCCTCTGCTGTGCAAAACAGAAAACAGCCACAATTTGAAACGGTTTACAAATGGTGGTTATTGCACTCATATTAGATTCGTCAGTAGCTAATAAGAGGATTATAAGAGGATTATCCGGTAAAAGAAGACTTTTACATTGATCTTGTTGAACTAAACTGAAGTGAAAGGAGCTGAAAGAATACAGGTGCACTGCGAGATAATTCACTAATCATATAAAAACTAAACTTTCCTCCAAGTCAGTGTAAAAGCTACCTCAGAATTGAAGTTTGACCTGGTTAGTGATTATCATTTCTTATGTCCGTATAATATGCATTATAACATTTTATCAAACGTTTTCTAGGTCGCTCACGAATATCTTCTATAGCTTAAATGTGAATAACGGGCAGCATAAACAAATCTCTTATAAAATGTGATTCACTCGGAAAACTCCCCTAAAATCAATCTTTCAGCAAGCTTACCCTCAGGTTGAGCCATGCTGT
Organism: Carassius gibelio; assembly: GCF_023724105.1. NCBI lineage: Eukaryota > Metazoa > Chordata > Actinopteri > Cypriniformes > Cyprinidae > Carassius > Carassius gibelio. The sequence goes on along the minus strand of NC_068389.1, from coordinate 24,684,397 downwards.
CTCGCGTTATGACGCGTGGCTTACACACTTCTGAGCTTAAAAAAAAAAAAAAATGTACAGGGCAAGCCAACAAGTTTTATAACAATCATATATAAACTGAAACTGAATAATGGGTTCAAGTCAGCAAAATGCATAGATAAAATGACTATCCAAATCCGCTATCCGCAATTAAAAAAGAATGTATTCCCAAGTACAACCACATCAATTAATTCATGACAGTTTCCTGCGATCGACTGCCATTACAACCAAAGCACTCACTGCATTCAAGATATTTTCCATTTAAGGAACTAAAACATTGGAAGTATGGGAATTGTTTATTCCAGACCAAAACCAAAATACGGTTTTACAAGTTTAGAAAATTTAAATTATGCATATTGTGAAAGACGAAGGTAAAAAAGGCAGTTAAGACCAGCATAATGAGACACGATGGGGTGGCTGTGCTTTGTGCACAGGCGGCACTCCAATGCAACCCTGAAGCAGGCTGGCCCACATCAGAACTAAAATTGCAGATGCTTTATGGTACTATGTAAATATGAACCAAGAAATCAATACATAAACTGCCCCACCCACATCCCACCCGTCAACTTAAGGATTGTGCAAAACATGGCATCTGAAGGTTTTATTGAAACACCTTGTACAAAACAAAGAGAGAAAAAAAAAAATTACATGGAATTTGTGCTTCAGAGCAGCACAAGATTAACTAAAAAAAATGGCTAAAGGAGGGGACAAGAAACAGAAATCATTTATCCCACAATTTGCCTTGTCGTGTGTCCATGCTTGAACAGGACAGGTCGTTTTAATAAGGGTGCCATACTAAAAAGTCTCAAATCAGAGGTAATCATTTTCTGCTTTTTTCCTTTGAGAAGGGTGGAGTGGGGGGGGGGGGGGTCTGCTGGGGGAAACAGCAGCACAACAACAGGGGAGGTTAGGTTAAGATTCGGGGAGGGGTCCGTTCACATCAGCCTCTAGAACCCGTGGACTTTGAGTTGCTCCTCTTTGGCCAGTTCAATCTGTAAAAATGACGGAAATGGGTCGATTAAATCAGCTACCATGAAAAGGACAACAGATTACATGCCACAAAAAAAAACATTTGAGTTCATACATACATCAGTGAGAAACTGGCAAATGTTCTTGCGCTGATCACCTTGCAGCTGAATTACTTCACCATACTCAGGGTGCTCAATCACAGTCCCATTGCAGGCAAATTTCTGAAAATTTTTTTTTTATATGTGAACGTTAAAAAAGATCCACTCATGAAACCATAAAACAAATGAAAGTGCTTTATCTTAGACTGAATTAAATGACAACCTTCTTGAAGGCCTTGACTAGCTTCTTTTTATCATAGTCGTCGGCTATGCCCTGAACCGTGGTCAGAGTCTTCCGCCCGTTCCTCTGTTGAATTCTTATGTGGATGTAGTCCTCAGTCCCAGCTGGGAGCCGATCATCACCCTTAGTTGCATCAGCAAAGGGGTCTTCGGATAGATAAAACAAACAACATTAGCCATGTTTGTCCTGCTTTGCTGGTTATAGGTCACGTGTGATCTTCTCGAAACAGCTCAAAGTTAATCTTTCAACTAGGTCACCTCAAGTACTTTATAAATTAAGGACAACAAGTCTAATTAGTTCTATCACCTCAAATATTTCCACATGTAAAATCTGATTCTGTGGGGTCCTCACGAGAGCATATTGGAACAAAGCAAACCAGGCTGTTCATTAACCGTTCGTGTGCTGGATCTGCTCGATACATCTTAGGCTTGATATAGTTCCGTGTAAAATTAACGATTGAGGTTTAACGCGTTAAGTTAGTTTTCTTTCATCTAGACATTAATCTAAAATCGTAATGATCGAGATGTTTCGGGATAAATCTAAAAATAATAAACCGTCATCGACTGGCGTCTTCCATTTTGTTTCCCTTCCAGAAAAACAAGCTGGCGATCAAAATGGTTATGTTGGTCGTCGAGCATAATCTCGATTTAATTAGAGATAAACTCGACGCTAACCAACTAATAAAGAGCTTTAAAACGGATTTAAGACGGTTAAGAGGTTTTAATAAAGCGAATAAATCGACATTAGAAGAGCAAACCTAACAATAAAACAAACAAGGCCCAAGTTGGCATTTCTGCGATTTTATACGACAGAAAAATACGTTTATTCAAATACGTCACTAGTTTAAATCAATCAGAAAAAGATTGTGTGTTCATTTGTATTTTTAAAACCCCAGAGTAATATTTATTCGCTAAGCATCAACATAACGCTGTCGTTTTCAGTCGCCCCTCCCCCACACAATAAAATAATACGTTTTCGAGTCTTACCAAAAGTTTGGAGGTTCTGGATAGCGGACATACGATAAGATTCCCTTTCCTTTCGGACGACAACGGGTAGTCTTGTGGTTTTGTTTTCTCGGGAATCTGGCCTGATTAATGAGGGGATTTCTTCTCACTCGGTGCTTCTGTAGCGACTGCCGAGCTTACAAAATGGCGACGCTTGGGATTCGGGGCGCTTGAGATCAGCTCTGTTTAGCCCCGCCTCCAACTGGGGGCATGACGTCACCCATACTCAAAGACGATACTTTTTTTTTTTTTCAAAGACGAGACTTGGGTCTGTGCAGAGCAAAAGAGACCTGCTGTCAACCACGGGAAATATTTGCAGGTCAGAAGTCCCTCACTGAAAAACATAGAGAGAGAGCAAAAATGGGCGTTTATGACTTTGTGGGTGTTTTCAAACTGCTGGCTGTTTGTAAATCATGCAATCAAGATGATCCCCCATACCTAACCCCACCCCCATCACTATGACATACGCCAATCAGGTTTCATGGTCTAAAAACACCCTGATCTGGTAACTCCCATTACTTTCCTGCAGAGACCTATACTTGGAGAGAAACACAAGGTCCAGGGGGCATGGTTGGATCTAGGGGTAGAGATGGGTGGGTTTAGATATATGTACGGTGGTAGGACTTGGATCTGGATTCAACCACGCTCCCTGGATCATGTGTTCTGCAGTGAAGACCAGGTAAAATGTAGACATGTATTATAGTTATATTAAAATATGATTTCCTGGTTAAAGTACTGTTGATGCTTGTGGTACTTTGGCATTGCTAATGATGTCTCTATTTGTCTCTGTTAATGATGGGATTTACATCCCGTGGATTTACACAAGCTCCAGTCTGGATCCAGAACACCTGAGAAGAGATGATGCTGACTCCAAGAGGACCCCAGATGATGCTAACCCTGAATCTACAGAACCAACAAATATTGCTTCTTACTATGCAATCACATAATAATTGCTTTTAATAGTGTTCATGGTTACGTTGACTACGTCTTGTATTAATTTTTCTGAAAATTCCTGTAATTTGAAAATAAACTGACAGTCACCACTTATAAGCTACTACTAAATATTGTAGAAACGTAATTTTCTGTAAAGTTGCTTTGCAATGATTTGTGTCATAAAAAGTGCTATACAAATTAACTTGAATTTAATTGAATGATAATAAGCCTTAACCAGAATAGACAAATTCATAATGGACCTTTTTGATGCATTTCGTCATTAGCATCATCTTAGTATTATTAATTTTAATGTATTTACATTTATTACACTATACTGTTTTATAATATTATCGTTTGGATCAAATTACAAAAAAAAAAAAAAAAAAAAACGAAGTGGGAGTGTCTTATTTCAACAACATGTTTTATTTGCTTTTCAAAGGTAAAAAAAAGAAAAGAAAAGAATAAAGGACATTTTCTGATTTACTGAGCCGAACGCTGAATACAAATTCTGCTACACGTCATATTTCCGCTGAGAAAAAAATAAAATAGCCCTAAATATATATGTATATATTCATGAGTGCATGACGCCTTTATATAGGCCTATATATATCAAGATTATAGTATACATTTATAAATAGTAAAAATAATAAAAAAAAACAATGATTATGGGATTCAGTTTGTTATAAACAACATAGCCCTATAACATCTTGCTATAAATGATGTTGTGTGTGAAAGCAGCAGTGGAGCACTTTCAGACGGTAGATGGCAGCCTGTAATAATGGTTCGGATCTCTCGGTAGTAAGGTGAGGGACAACACAAAGTTATCCGAGAATGTTTTTATTTTTTCAAAGAAGTTCAATACATCACAAACTATGTTCTTTTTAATTTACCTATATGAGGTAAATTAATCTTGTAGCCTACTTCAATCTTGTCATGTCAAACTAAGTGAAATAATTCGGTTTACAGTGATAAATATGCATTCAAAATCTCTTTGGCCTAAAAATGTGCCAAACTGAATTTTAAATCAATTAATTTAATTTAAAGAGCAATTCTTAATATAAAATATACACTTAATATAAAAAATACAGTCAAAAGAAAAATGACATGATGTTCATGGGGTAAATTGATTATAATTATTTTATTTTTTGCTTTAGCCACTTGGTGGAGAACTTTACTCATGGGACACACTGGTTAAAGTCAAGATTTTCGTTAGATATTTTTGTGATTTTCCATTTAGGTAGCCTATTCGACCGTTAAAATACTGAATACGTTTATGCTTCGGTGACATCATTTTTATTGCTTGAACTGCATTTCCACCAGAATACCTAATATCTATGGCAGTTTGGTTATCTTTCATTTGCCAGAGGATCTCTTAAACTTCCTTGTTACTTGTGTTATGGCAGTGTCTGGCCCAGTTATGGTTTCCAGATATGCTCAATAGCTTTGACATCTAATGGCAAAACCTGATGGCTTTTTTGTGTTGCTAATTGCCAGAAGACCAGGAGAACTTGCTACTCTGGTGAGTAAACATTTGATAATTTAACATGTAATATAATTTTTTTAAACCGTTATACACATATAATATCAAAGTAATGTTTATTTATAATAAATCTATAATTGTAAGTTTGCTGACATAGTGCTAGAGTTTAGCTCCAACCACCTGATCCAGCTATTCAAGGTCTTCAGGATTACTAGAAATTTCCAAGCAGGTGTAAGTTGGATCTAAACTGCAGAGCTGCGGCCCTATAGGAATTGAGTTTGACACCACTGTATTGTGACTGTTCTTTTTTTCTTCTTCTTTCCTTCTTAAATTACAGCCAAGAAATGCTAGTGCAGAGATTTAAAAGTTCATAAAAAGATGGCTGCTGCCCACTTTGGACAGAGATGCAGGGAGAAAAGAGTGGATCCGAATGCAACCAAATTCTTCCAAAGGTGTGTTCCAAATGTTGACAGTTTCCTTTCATGTTGTCAGTCTGAGATTGTCTGAATAATCATTCGTGTCATTGTCTGTTTCCTTTTTGTCTCTCTTTCTGTCAGCATGTCCCCCTTTTAGGGTACGCTTACTGGAGGAAGCTCCTGGATAAAAAAAAAAGAAGAAATTCTCATTGTGTCATTTATACAGGGGGAAAGGAATCACATATTGATGTTATGGGGTAATGCATGGGGTCAGTGGGGATGTCATGAAAAGAAATGGTTTAAGGGCAAAAGACTTGTAAAAGTGTGCTGGTATCGGCCCAGTTTCAGTGTGTTTCATTTCTTGTTGGTGTGATTGTGGCCTAATGCCGGTGGTGTTGACTCAGTTTTAGTACTGAGACCAATACCGGCTAAGTATTTCAATTCTTGTCGACATGATTGTGGCCCATTGCCCGGCAGTTTTGGCAGCCGGACTCAGGCCAGTGTATTTTTTGGCCGATTCAGGGGCGTCATTCATCCCATGTCAAGTCTGGGATCTGCAGCCGAGTGAGTTATTTCTTTAATAAAGGAAAAATAAGTCAAGTCAGGCCATGCTTAGGCTACACAATCATGGGGAAGACTGCTGATCTGACAGTTGTCCACAAGACAATCATTGACACCCTTCACAAGGAGGCCACAAACATTCATTGCCAAAGAAGCTGTTCACAGAGTGCTGTATCCAAGCATGTTAACAGAAAGTTGAGTGGAAGGAAAAAGTGTGGAAGAAAAAGGTGTAAAATCAACCCAGAGAACCCCAGCCTTATGAGGATTGTAAAGCTAAATAAATTCAATAATTTAAGTGAACTTCACAAGGAATGGACTGAGGCTGGAGTCAAGGCATACACATGTCAAGGAATTTGGCTACAGTTGCTGTATTCCTCTTGCTAAGGCACTCCTGAACCACAGACAACATCAGAGGCATCTTACCTGGGCTAAGGAGAAGAAGAACTGGACTGTTGCCCAGTGGTCCAAAGTCCTCTTTTCAGATGAGAGCAATTTTTGTATTTCATTTGGAAACCAAGGTCCTAGAGTCTGGAGGAAAACCAAAGTCACCCATTTACCAAGCACCTCATGCTTCCTTCTGCTGACCAGCTTTTTGAAGATGCAGATGTCATTTTTCACATGCCCACATTGCCAAAAGCACCAAAAGTTGGTAAAATGACCATGGTGTTGGTGTGTTTGACTGGCCAGCAAACTCACCAGTTTTTTTTACTGTAGTGATTATAACCGCTGTTTATATACCACCCGATGCCAATAAAAACAATGCTCTTGCTCTCCTACTAAATGCCATAGACAAACTATAGAGTATGCACCCTAATGGTGTTCACATTATAGCTGGAGATTTCAACAAAGCAAACCAAACTAAACGTTAAGTGCCCAACTAGGGGTGAAAATACACTTGTATACCAACATACCAACATGCCTACATGGCTGTTCCTCTTGCTCACCAGCCAGGTCTTCACTTGAATCTTAATCTTACTGTTACACAGTTTTTTTTATCTCTCTCTCCCCCTTTGGGTAGACCTAGTGCAATATACACTTGTGTGCAATATAACTCTCAACTTGCTTGTTGAAGGTTAGTCTCAGGTAACTCAAACTCTTTATTGTGCAAGTACGTAACATTGTTAAATTGTGACTTGTGCATTTGTTAAATGTGCTCTCTGTGATATATAAATTTATATGTTTGTATAATGATAATAAACGCATTCATTCATTTATTAATTCATAATTTAGTTATGAGAACATAACACTCTTGTAGTCATTCTATCAGTGTTTCTCAGCCCTGCTGTTGATTTGAGGTGTCTCAATAATCTGACACACCCAGTTCAGGTCACGGAGCAGCACATTACTAATGATCTTATGAGGTGAATCATAAATTTGATAAGAGACAAAAACAAGAAGGATTGAGAAATCCTGGTGTGGATCAAGCAACAGCAGCCACTGGGACAGTAATCAGCAAACAGAAGCTGTTTCGAATCAGACACTCCCTTGAAAATCTCCCTGTGTCAACAATTACACTTGTGAAAGAGGACAAAAGTTTGCAGGGCTGAAAGCTTGAACATAGCTCAGTTACACCCAAACACACACACACACACACACACACACACAGAAATCAAGTACTTTAAAGTAGCTGTGTCTGTAGCTTTTTATAGCATTACATTCAGTAAGACAAGAAAAAGATTTTGAGGCAAAAGTCTTTATGCTGCGGGGCTGTTTTCAACAAAAGGGACAGGAAATCTTGTTAAAATACAAGAGCGGATGCTGGAAAATGTTTCTCAAGTTTTTGACCGCTAAAAAAATACACTTATTAGGAAAACAAGGCCAGATTTTTATTGGAATGGCTACAGTGTTTTTCCTGTCGCAGTAACTTTTGGCTTGTCTACTGAGGTTTTAAAAACACGAAGGCTTAAAGCTGCAATGAAACAAAATGGATTGTGAAAAGCACTAGACTAATAGAATGACCTGACTTTACTTATTAATTCATCATTCTCTTATGTTCGACAGTGTTTACATTAAAAGGCCTTAAACTGGCATATGTGTTAGATGAGATGACATTGAATGCATAAAATCATGCTGTGCTCTCTATGAAGTTGTCATCTTTTTAATTATGGAAATTTGACCACAACAGTGCTTCATACATCAGTATAACAGCTTTGAAAACTGCCTTGTCAGAGCCTTTTCAAGAGCTTTATGAGTAAGGCATATAACAACTCACATGAGCAAGCAACTTTCCAACACAACGTTTCTCATTTGTATAAGCACTTCATTTGAGTAGCTCAAGGGATAGTTATTTTGAGGATATTTTTAAAGAGTGTTTCTTCTTGTACATACATGAAAATCAATGTTATTTTGTACCCCACTAACTTTCATAGTCCGGATGTAATGACAGATGAAATATTTTTCAAAATATCTTCTTTTGAGCTCTACATAAGCAACATGAGTGTGATGTAATTTCCGGTTTCGAAAAGTTTTATCCCTTTTGGCAAAGCACTGCAATGAGGAAATGTGACCTTATGAAAACAAACCACACCGTGCCACGGTGGGCTGCAAACTGGGAGGAAGGCAGATGAATGGACAGCACATGTAACAGGAAGAACTGGTCGGAGCAGATTCAATGAGAGCGAGGATATTTACACAGCAAGACAACATCTGAATGTCGGCAGCATTCTATTGTGGAAATCTTTGCATGAACATGTGTTAAGATCTACTCAAACTGCCACTTTCTTTCACATACACCCTGGTGTTGCCGTTTATTCCAGGTGGATGTTGACAGATTAACTGCGTCTATAAACTGGAATATTTAATAAAATCTAAAGCACCAAACTGTCATTGGCTAAAGTGTGCTGATTATCTTTTGAGATCCGCTCTTCAAAAAGATGGAGACTCAGATAATTTGGGATAATATCTACAAAAATGAGGCTTAGATGTTTTAACCATGCAGACAGAAAATGTCCAGTGTTATGTGTTTGGCATGTAAAGGTCACAACAGGAGTTTCTGCCTCATTAAAAAATCAATAGCAATTGTATAACAAAGATAAGAAGGATCACAGGATCACTCAGTTATCTACTGTTCACTCATCAGGCAGAGCGTGATACTGATCATTTCAGAAACACTGAAGACTACTGTTCTTGAATAAGAGAGATTCAACTTAAAAGAATAGTTCACTGAAACAAATCTGCAGACTTACACTCAGGCCAACCATGATGTAAATAAGTTTGTTTCTTCATCTAAAGAAATTGCTCACTTGCTCACCAATGGTTCTTCTGCAGTGAATGGGTGCCGTGAGAATGAGAGTCCAAACAGCTGATAAAAACATCACAATAATCCGCAAGTAATCCACAAAACTCCAGTCCATCAATGAACATCTTATGAAGTGAAAAGCTGCATGTTCGTAAAAAAAAAAAAAACATTTTTAACTTCAAGCTGTTACCTCCAGCTAAAGAACAAGTCCTCTATCCATTGCTTTCTCCAGTGAAAAAGTAATCTTGTCTTCTCAAGAGAAATATGCACAGATCAAACACTGTTTACAAGCAAAACCAGTCCAAAACCATTCTAAACAATAACATGTCAGTGGCTTTTGATGTGATATTTTTACTGGAGGCAAGAAGCAATTGTTTAAAATGCCGTAATGATAGATGTATTTCTTATAAACCACAGCTTTTTTTACTTCTCAAGATGTTAATTGATGAACTGGAGTCATGTAGATTAATTGTGGAATATTGTGATGTTTTTTTCAGCTGTTTGGACTCTGATTCTGACGGCATCCATTCACTGCAAAGGATCCATTAGTGAACAAGTGACGTAATGCTACATTTCTCCAAATCTGTTCTGATGAAGAACAAACTTATCTAAATCTTGGATGGCCTGAGGATGAGTACATTTCCAGCAGATTTTTTTCATGTTTGGTGTTGCTAGAACTGCTGTTGCACATGTTTCTGGGTGGGTGATCTAGCCGGTGGCGGCACACCCAGTTGTACCAGTATTTGTTTTACAAATGAGATGCTTGTTTTTTGCAGGATTATCTGAGAGAAACAGCACATTGTTCACTGTTAAAAAAAAAACTGCATTGATGTGTTATTACTGTCACAGTCAGCCAACTGAATGGGAATGGACTACTCAAAGATAATTGGGGAGTAGAAAGGAAAATGTATGTCTCTTGAATGAAAGGGTCCCATGGATGTTAAAAGTCCTTCATGGACCTAACCCTAACCCTAACCCTAATGCCAATAAAGAACCTTTATTTTAAGAGTATACAGATCAAGAAAACAACATTGAAATTGTAAAAAGCGCAAAGCATTGATAATAAATACTATTTTGAATCTAAATTAAATATATGGTGTTTTTTACTGTACACTACAGTCATATACACTTGTTCTTGTGGACATTGTTTTAAATCCATTCAAGTATGATTCAGCAGGAACACGTCACTGTAATCTTCTACTGTAATTTTCTATAAGAAAGCACATGCTGGGCTGACGTTCAGGATGTGCTTACAGCATCTCAAATGCAAGCCAGCTGGAGCACAGATTTCATTTGCAAAATTGTGTAATAAAGCATCAGCAACATATTTCAGGTCTGAGGGAATTGTTTCAAGATATGCACCAAAGACTGAAATGATTTCTCACATAAACTCCTTTGTTTGTTTTCAAGCTTGTGGGGAGTCATTTAGTTGGAAGAGAATATGTTTTTGCAGACAGAGTTTGGTCTGAACAGGTTAAGATTTACCTTATATTCAAATCACCACAATGCAACATTTACTCACACACGTAACCCTCTATTGGCAATGTCACTTCAGGGTAACAAACTCAAACTCAAAACTCAAACTCTTTTTTTTTTTTTTATCTTTTAAATTGCACATTATGAACACTGACTTTAACCCATAATTTCAATTTATTTTTAAAGAATATGCATTTTACGGTCATCTTTGTTTTTATTTCTATTTTACTAAGCCTTTGTTTGCACATTCCTATGGTTCACAGTTTTTTCTTCCTTTGTCATTTCACATCAAGTGTACTGTGACCAGGACAGGTTCACTCAAAATGACTCTTTGGCTGAACATGATTCTATCATGGACAGTGGTTCCACATGTTTGTACCATGTTATTTGGACATGAATAAATCAAGTTATAAGGACATGTCTACCTTTAGTTGAGTTTACTCAGTTTGCTTTAGTTCATCCTACATGAAATATCTGAGTAGAGATAATATGTTTACATCATGTAGAACCACTGTCCATGCAAGTTTAGCCAAAGTGTTATAAAAACATTAGCAAGTAAGATATAACTTTTCTTTACACATGATGTTAATTGTTTGCAGTTTAAGGATGTTACTATGTGTACATCATACACTAGCACTCTCATTAAAGTTGCTTTTTTTTTTATTAAGTATTTTAGACGTTCTTTCAACCAGGTCCTCAACCCAACCACAAGCTCCACAATTCACCACAATGGTAACTCGCACAAAATACACCAATATAAAGTCTTTTAAAATGCCCACATAATAGAGCATTATACATGAAAAAGTCTCCTTATTATCACATTTTATTAAAAACTGCATAAAATAACACTTTATTTCAACATTTTCTCTCCCCATATCCAGTCCTGTGCAAAGCATGATGGGAAGTGTAAAACTTATTTTGAGGGACTTGATTGAAACATGTTCTTTCAAAATGAAAACATTATGTTAAACCAACGAGAGACAGTTTTAAGTCAGTTTAACATGACACAATCATGTTGAAATGAAAAATAGCCAAAATGGCATTAATTCAACATGAATTGTTCAGGTAAAGTGAACAAAACTAAAAATTCATTTTTTTGAGTGTTTCTGCAACTCTGAGGTAACTACAGCACCTTATAGGGCAGTAGTCCTGGGATTTCCCTGCAACCACGGATGAGAGTCAAAACCACTAATGTTACAGGACACACAAAATGTATTTGCATATACTCTTTCTGTAAGTCTTTTCTAAAAGAAACTTATATTCAGCAATGATGCATGCAACTGATCAGAAGTAACAGTAAAGACAATGTTTCACTTCAACATCATACTATTGCCAGAATTCTTTGATAGAATGGTTACTACAAAAATATGAAAGCAGTACAACTGTTTTTGACATTGATAATAATTTCTTGAGCATCATGTGACACTGAAGACTGGATGCTGAAAATTCAGCTTTGCATCACAGGAAGAAAATTCATTTGAAAATACATGTAGAAGTATTTTCCTAATTTATTGCCAACAGACAAATGCAGTGCTTGTCTGCAAGCTCACACGTTATTCACAAATTTCACAGGGACACAATAAAAGTTAATTCAAGCTCGGAAAGTATAAGCAACAGTTCCTTTCCATCCCTGGCAACGGCAGTGGAAAAGTCATGTATTATATTCCACAGTTCATTGCCCAACAGCAGCATGCAGCTGGATGGTTCAAATATTGGACATTTGTGAGATATTGGCTTACGTTCCTTTACTGGGCTACATTTGCAGAACGGTTCCACCAAACAGACCTTAAAAGGGCAACTAACATCTGCAGACAAGCTGAGCCGAGCTCTAAGAATATTACTTCAGTATATTTTAGGATATCAGGCTAATCTTGGGAGCGAGTCATGAACATGCACCAGTTTTGGAATTATTGTAGTCTTACATTGAAACATAAAGATGTCAGCATAGGAAAACACTGACAAAAAGATGCACATATTTTAGATTTCAAGTGCGCACATTTATGTAAACTTAAAAATAAAGGTTCTAAAAGGAGCTTTTTGTAGTGATGACATAGAAGAACATTTCGCAAGAACATCTGACAGCAGTGTGTGAATGAAGTGGGCGAGTGATTGATGGGAGGGCGTAGGTCACTGATAGCAGTTTTTCTGCTGTCATGCCCGTGTTTGCTTGCCAAACCCTGAGGGAGAAGGAATGAAAGAATCTGTCCCCTAGTCTCTGGATGTTACCCAACCTGTGCTTCGAATCATTCTGACACACCCTCTGTTCTCAAACGCTCACCCAAGGTTCACGGGCCACAGCAATAAACAGAGGGACAATATAAGCGTTCCACAAATTAAAAACATAAAATACGATAATCTAGTTATTTAAATTATGTCTACTGCATGGTTTGACAACAAGTTGGGATGTGCAGAGATTCACAAAGGTTATGGTTAGTACAAACACACACTTTGTTGCAACATAATCCCATTGAAATAAACAAGTGACTCAGTTATGACTCACAACATTCTGCAGAATAATAGAGTCACTTTATGAATAAAGGTTCTCACAGGTGTCTTTTTTTCATCTTCTTTCCAGTTAGAAGTAACTCTGGTTAATTCTGAAATGTATACACTGCAATTGTAGTCTTTGAATATTGTGTAGGTGTCCTATCATTAATAGTACTACAGTTATGTTGTTATAATTACAGCCAATTAATTCAGTTACAATAAAACGGATGAATATCTGAGATACGAATTTTGTATTTTTAGTCACATTTATACTGGTATCTTCTAAAACAAACCCAAACATGGTCTTTGTAACAGTGTTGATTTGGTTGAGAAATAATTTCAGTCAAAATTTTAGTCGAGACGACTAAAAACGAGATGATACCGAAATAAAAACTTATTAAACTTAATTTAATTTCAGTCAGAGTTGACACTCAATCACCATTTATGGATACCAATCTGTCACAAAATGTCTGTTATAAAACAATTTTTTTCTGTGCAAACTTTAAAAATAGTTTAGTCGAAAACTATTAATTAGTGTAAAAAATATTTAAGATTAGTCGATAGACAGACAGTGCAGGACTACTGACTTCAGTTCTCTTTCGCATCTTATTGCACATGAATGGAGGAATGCATGCAAAATTTTCCTTTTTGATGAGTATTCACGTAAAAACTTAGTTACGTCTTAAGTGAACATAAACAGTTGGGAGAAATTCAGATGTGTATCTGTATTTTGCATCCACGTATTCTTTTTTTAAAGGGACAGCGGCCTAATTTAGTTGCTTTTGTCTGTGTCATTAATGTTAAGCCCAATCCCAATTCTATTTTATACCCCTTCCCCTTCCTCTACCCCTCTGCCTATCCCTTCCCCTTGTCCCTTGAAACAGAGTGTCAAGGGGTAGGGGAGAAAATATTCCCCTAAGAATTGAGACACCACTAACATGACGTCACACGCCATCATTCATCGTCTAGCTCTTACAATACACAATATTGGGGGGATTAGCCCCCATCAATGTCTACGGCAGTTATCGCCCTGATCAGACATATGCTGCGACACTATCATGCAGTCTGTAATGATATGACATTAGCAAACAACGATTTTTGCAAACATTTCTTTGAGTAACATGACCATTAATATGAACTCACAATTGCATCTAATATAAAAGAAATGATTACTTTCCGTTAAAATCTTTATTTATGCCAAAAAAAGCTTACATTTATCTGTATTTTTGTTTACTGTACCAGCCATGTTGCCGAGATAATTCATACCCCTTCGTTTGAAGTGTGGTCCCGAAAAATCTTCGTTTGAAGGGCTATCTGGCCCTTCCCCTTCCCCCTTCCCCTCCAACCAAAAAAGAATTGAGACACCCCTACCCCTTCACGTGAATGCACGAAACGGAGGGGTAAGGGAAAGGGGAAGGGCTAAGGGGTAGAATTGGGATTGGGCCTTAATCAAGCAACAAAAGAAAGAAATAAAATCACTCTCTGTTAATAATAAGTAGGTTTTAATTTAATATAAAGGCATGTTGTGTGTCACAGCAGTTAAATATGTGTCTATATTGCATGTTCAAACTTCAATATCATTCATATTACCAGGTTAATAGATCTTTTCTCCAGGAATATATTTCAGAGAAATGTTTAATAAATGCATTACACTGTAACCAAACCTATTAGATTTGAGTTAACTACAATCGTATGATATTTAGTCAACAAAAACTACACAATTCAGAAAGTGACTAAAATATCACTAAAACTAAATGGCATTTTAGTCAAAAAAACTATGACTGAAACTAAACCCGAATTTGCTGTCAAAGTTAACACTGCTTGATAAAATAATCTTGTAATATCTTGTTTATTAGCATCATGTTAATTTGGTTCTGAATGATGAATTTAACTGTTTACACCAACACAGGGTCACAACCTTGGTCATTATCAGTATGTTAAATATCAGTACTCTTGAGGTGGAAATATGCAGCGAGGGTTAAACTCCAGATGCAGTAATGTGAGCTTCAGTGGGTGGAGTGGGGTGGGGCTTGGCTGCTCCAATAAAAATAAAGCAAACTGAAACCTCTTCTCAAAAGGCCCTGTACTCTCAATGCTTTAAGACTTACGTAATAGGTTACAGATGAAAAGCTCTTTAAACTTAAGAATAAAAATCAAGCAATCCAGAGTATTTTTCCCCCCAAACTCAGACGTCATGGGGAAAGAAAAAAACATCTTAGTACTTGTTGAAACATCCAAGACTTAATTTAAGATTACGGAAAGCACACTTTGTCAATGCAACACACCCAAATCCCCTCTTTGGTTAATGATATGGTGGATTCTTGCGAGCACAAAAGTTAATGGACGTCTTGACAGTCATGCATACAGTTTCCCTTTCAGAAATGCCATAAATTTCTTAAAACCACATAAAAACAAAACCTCTTTAAAACTCCCAGCGCAGTCAGAAGGATCAGGTGAAAGGGGAAGATTCTCATTGGTTGAGGGTGAGCAGATGATTACGTGATGGGCCTTTACAAGCCTTTGTTTGCACATTCATGAAATTTATCTTCAGTGCCTCAGAACATTCTGACATACTAGACAAATAACACTGAAACAAACGTCTCAACAAGGATTTTAAGCCATAATGTGTGATGAAAATGTATAGTTAAGGTGGCTTATCGAAAATTCCACACAGTTTTTCAACCATTTGAAATCACCTTTTGGTCTTTGATATTCCTAAATAAACGAAGAAATGTTTCAGAAACAAATCACTTAGAAACTGCTAGTAAATTGTGCAAATAAAGACATGGCATTTGAAGTTGAAAGACTGAAACGGTATTTCCTCATAAAACTTACTCCAGTAATCTTAAAAAATATATATTTTTACAGTCTATATTTATGTACTTTATGTGAGGTCATTAAATCTGCATGTACAATCATTTTAGAAAAGTTTATTACAAGCATGTCAAATAAACCACAAGTTTTTAGCAGATCTCTGTCCACATCTACGTATGTATACTAATATAGTAAAATATATATCTTAAACCTTAAAAAAATATATTTATGCTATAGAAACTGATAAAACTGACAGCAAAAATATATTGTATTCTACTTGAATCAAAGATCAGCACAATTTGACCAATTAGTTTGAACACATGTTCTTTCAAAACAGTACCTAAATGAACATGTAATTTATCTCACATAAATAACAAAAGAATTGCTCAAGATCACTTATGAATTTTTGAAAAGAATCAGAAGTGACTGATAGGAGGGTGGAGGGCACTGCCAGAACAGTTTCCTTCATACTTGCGTATACTTGTCAAGCCCTGGGGGAGAAGAATGAAGGAATCTGTCACCTTGTTGGTCTCTAGATGTTACCTAAGCTGCTATTTGTATTGATTGACACGCCTGTTGTCCTCAAATGCTTACCTGGTGCAGGTTCACAAAAGTGTCACATTCCCTGTAAGGCCCAGCACAATAGCACTGCAATGAAAATGAAGTCAAAGAAAGACACATTGATTCAAACGCATTCAAAATGCATGCCTTTGTTAAGAGGAAACAACAACAACAACAAAAAACTATTGCTGAAAAGAGAGATACAAAACTATAAACATATTTCTTTGTTGTTTGACTATGTGAGTCATATTTGGATTATTTAATTAATGCAATACAAGAAGATTTTGCATATTTTTATTGCATTAACAATCCAAATATATGACTCACAAAGTGCAATATATTACAACCATCCACAACATTTTCAAAACACAACACTGAATGAAATTTCCATGGTGTTTTTCCTTTGCATTATGATTGTATTATTGTAACTAAATTATGTTTGCATAAATATTTAATTGTAAAGAACAACTACAAAGAGATAAGTCCTATTTACCAGCTGCACACAACCGGCTTTGAATAATTCAGAGAGGAATGACAAATTACTGAAGTGTTATTATGCACATAATTAGTGTTGTACTTAATATGAAGCAGGCGTTAGGCTTTAGTTTATTTGTCTTAGTTCAGGCGTTAGACTTTGTGTCACACTCCTCTATTTGCTATGCTAGAATTGTGTTAATGTGTTAGCCTAACATAAAACAATGTATCATCCAGGTTAGACCTTTTCTCTGAGACTTCCCTGTACTTTATTTACCCTAAGCACCTAAAACTTAAGAAAGAGGACTACACTTTTTGACTACTTAAAAATTGGTCATTCACATTTTTCAATTGGTTATAGCTGTACATATGAATTCTTACTGAGTGATGTTACCCCTGCATAGGGACACAAGCACAGTCTATTATAAACCCTTTACTTGTTTACAGTAAGTGAGTCTTTGTAAAATATAAATAGTCCTGCAGTGAAGCGTGAAACTGTGGTTTTTGGCATATAAACTTAAATAATATGAGCCAGAATGGGTGGAGCAGACGATTGGGAGCAGAAAGCCATGCAGACCAACTTAGGCAATGCACTTCAAGATCTCTCACCCTCATTTCAAAACCTTTTCATAAAACAACTGAACTAGACAAGATCCAGTTGCTTGAGTTTTAAATGAAGCAATTCAGCTTTTTCTTTGGGAATAAATAGCATTATTATTCATGCATCAAGCAACATTAATAAAAAAGTACACTTAGTCTCTACAGTTTGGTGTTTCATATCCAACTTTTATTTCTTCCCTATAAAACACTCCCTGCTATCAGCTAAAGGTTAGTTATTAAAGGGCCGTCTTGTTCTCTTATCGGGCGATCAAGTTTTAGTGTGTTAACGCCTGTGCTAAATGTGATTCCCTTTTGTTCTGTTTGTTAGTATTTGTTTTTGTACTTTGTTCTTGTCACCATGGCAACAATTTTTGGGCTTGTCTCTATACTCTACACAGGCATAGCGTAAAGAATGATTTCATCCACACAAAAGGCATGACTTGAGATTAATAAACAACTGGGATTTTGAATGCTTGTAAAATTATTATTATTATTTAATATAATAAAGATATTAAACATTCTATTCTATATTCTGGTGCGTACATATGATTATGAATATTTTCAAATAAATAGTTGTGAAATGTTCTATTCTTTTGTTTGTATGACACTGTAACCTTGGCATTGCTGCAGCTTGTTTTTTTGGAGGGAGGTTTGTCTCAGTATTTGCACCCTGAGGACAGACACTCCTACTTTCTAGTTCTTATATATACTATATTTTCAATAGAGTTATCTTATAATTCATCATTTTAAAACCACTAAACACCAAAAAGGTTCAATTTAAGTGCACAAAAGTTCTCTGAAATAAGCTATTTATACCAAAAGCAATGTTGTGCAAATCAAAAACGTATGCATACTGTTTTGGTACTGAGTCATATACAAAAAAAAAAAAAAAAAATGCTGTGTGAATGTGTGTGTCAGTATTTGTTTGCTTTGTGTTGGGAGAGTGAGGCAGTGGTTTCTCACTCCACCTTCTTGGACAACTAACGTTCCCTCCCTCATTTATCCAAATAAAAGGATCACGGGTCATCTGTTCCTCACTTCTCACTCTCTCCAGTAAGAGAACAGAACAACAAGCCTCCTCTACAATCATGTCTGTTTCATACGCTCGCAGTCAAATGTCCTCTGGAGGATCCATGGGAGGATCCCGCTTGTCCCTTGGTGGTGGAGGCAGCCGTATGTCTAATAAGTATGCAGGCAGCATGCACGGGGGAGCTGGAGGATATGGGACACGTATCTCAAGCTCCTCTGCTTCTCGTTCCTACTCTGCTGGAGGCGGTGGTGGCTACGGAAGTGGTTCTGGTTTCGGTGGCGGTGCTGGTTTCGGTGCTGGTTTCGGTGGCGGTGCTGGCTTCAACCAGTCTGATTCATTTGATGTGTCCGCAAATGAGAAAGCCACCATGCAAAACCTCAATGACCGTCTGGCCTCCTACCTGGAGAAGGTGCGCTCTCTTGAGAAGGCCAATGCTGATCTTGAGCTGAAGATCCGGCAGTTCATGGAGAGCAAGACATCCCCCTCTGCTCGTGACTACAGTGCCTATTATGCTACGATCAGTGACCTCCAGAACAAAGTATGTGTTATTGTCAGAAAGAAACATTTAACCAGTATTTGTAGCTGTACTTATATATCTTTTTGTTAACTAATCTTCATATGAATAATGTGCTAAAAATAAAGCAGCAGATACTATGCAGTTTTGTAGAATGATTTTTGTACAAGAACCATTTAATTTTTGGAAATAAACATGGAGATGTATGCAATTAGGACAAATAAGAGATACCACTAAACTCAAATAATTCCCAAGAGATGTCTGAATTTACAAATGTTATTGTTTCCTGAAGATCCAGGATGCCACTCGTGTTAATGGAGGCATCTATCTCAGCATTGACAACGCCAAGCTGGCCGCAGATGACTTCAGGGTCAAGTAAGTCCATATAACTAAGAGAAAAGCAAAATATAAACATCTTAAATGGACCTAAGTGCTTACTTAAGGGTTTGATTGATGTGCAGATATGAGAATGAGCTGAGCATGAGGCAGTCTGTAGAGGCAGACATTGCTGGCCTGAGGAGGGTGCTGGATGAGCTGACAATGGCCAGATCTGACCTGGAAATGCAGATTGAGGGTCTAAAAGAAGAGCTGATCTTCCTCAAGAAGAACCACGAGGAGGTAAGTTGGAGGTTGATTGATAGTCTTTAATAAACCGTTATTCTTCCTGATGAGGGAAATGCTCAGTGGTTGTTATTGCATCTTTAGGAACTCTTGGCAGCTCGCTCCCAGATGAGCGGACAAGTCAATGTAGAGGTAGATGCAGCCCCACAGGAAGACCTGACAAAGATCATGGCTGAAATCCGTGAACAATACGAGGCTGTTGCTGCCAAGAACCGCAGAGATCTTGAGGCCTGGTTCAACACTAAGGTAAAATTACATTTGTTTGTCTTAAGAAACCAAAACCAAATCAAAACTAAATTACTTATCTGACTGCTTTCCTGTTGATTGTCTCTCACAGACCGAAAACCTCCACAAAGAAGTCGCTGTAAGCACAGAAATCCTACAGTCAACCAAAACAGAGATCACAGAGCTCAAACGCACACTCCAGGGTCTTGAAATTGAACTACAATCACAGCTCAGCATGGTAAGTAGGTCACCAGGTCAATCTTGTTTTTGCTGTTATGATACATCACACAGCCTCTAAAATAATGACTTCCCCCCTCAACAGAAAGCGTCACTGGAAGGCACTTTGGCAGACACGCAGGCCCGCTACTCCTCCATGTTAAACGGCTTCCAAATGCAAGTGACCAGCATGGAGCAGCAGCTGGGACAGCTTCGTGGTGATCTGGAGCGTCAACGGCAAGAGTACCAGATGCTTCTGGACATCAAGACCAGACTGGAGATGGAGATTGCAGAGTACAGAAGACTTCTGGATGGAGAGGCTTCTGGGTGAGACATTAATATCCAGACATTTACGTCCTGATTTGTGAGATTAAGATTTGGAGTAGTCTATAAATTTATGTTTTTCCCCCATCCTCAGAAGTATTCAAACCTCACAATCCTCATCCTCATCCTCAACTACACGCAAAGTGGTCACCATTGTAGAGGAGGTGAAGGACGGCAAAGTGATCTCCTCCACCCAGGCTATGACCCATTCCAAGTGAGATTTCAAACAAGAACAACCAGCATAACAACTCTTGAGATGAAGCAACACAACTCAGAGTGATAAAAATTAATAAACTGGTTTACGTGTACTTTTGTGTTTGAGTTTTATTTTGCTCACAGATGTTTTGATGTGAAACAAATTAATAATTTGAAGTCATCAGAAACATTATTTGCCCCATTACAAAAATGAGCTTCGCCAGGAATATTTGCTAAATTGAAATGAAGCTAATGAAGCTAAGTCAGGCAAATTAAACACATAATACACATAAATACTACTCATTAAAGAACACTGAAAAAATTCAAGATCACAGTTTTCACAAAAATATTAAGCAATGTTTTCAACAATGATAATAAGAAATATTTCCTGAGCATCAAATCAGCATATCCGAATGATTTCTTGAGGATCATGTGACACTGAAGGGGTAATGACTAACGTGTAAAATGGAAATCAGTTATTGTTACAATATTTGATTAAATAAATGTAGCCTTGGAGAGTATAAAAGTCTTCTTTCAGAAACTTTAAACCAAAATAAAAACGTACCAATCCCAAACTTTTGAACAGCAATGTGCTTCACTTTACTATCGAGTTCAATATAATTATTCCCAGGCGAGTCTCCTCATACACATTTCTCGATTGGTTATAGCTGTACATATGAATTCTTACTATCCGAATGATGTTACCCCTGCATAGGGACACAAGCACAGTCTATTATAAACCCTTTACTTGTTTACAGTAAGTGAGTCTTTGTAAAATATAAATAGTCCTGCAGTGAAGCGTGAAACTGTGGTTTTTGGCATATAAACTGAAATAATATGAGCCAGAATGGGTGGAGCAGATGTTTGGGAGCAGAAAGTCATGCAGACCAACTTAGGCAATGCACTTCAAGATCTCTCACCCTCATTTCAAAACCTTTTCATAAAATAACTGAACTAAACAAGATCCAGTTGCTTGAGTTTTAAATGAAGCAATTCAGCTTTTTCTTTGGGAATAAATAGCATTATTATTCATGCAGCAAGCAACATAACAAATAATAAAGAGTTAAAAATGCTTCTGAACACTCACAGTCTCTTCTCCTGCTCAGTTTTTATGGAACAAGGTGTTTCATATCCAACTTTTATTTATTCACTTTAAAACACTCCTTGCTATCAGCTAAAGATCAATTATTCAAGGGCTGTCTTGACCTCATATCAGGCGATCAAGTTTTACTCTCTTAATGCCTGCGCTAAATGTGATTCCCTTTTGTTCTGGTTGTTAGTATTTGGTTTTGTACTTTGTTCTTGTTGCCATGGGAACAACATTTGGGCTCGTCTTTATACTCTATCCACCTTATTTTTCACATAAGTGTGGGCGCCGCTATTTTAGAAACATAATGTGTCAGGTATCCGGTAAAGCACTTACGCTAATAGTATTTTTTATTTTTTTTAGTTAGAGGGTCTAATACAGATGGAAAATATGTGTTTTAAGCCGATTCTTGGAGACGGCTAAGGACTCAGCTGCTCGGATTGAGTTGGGCAGGTCATTCCACCAGGAGTAAAAGTGAATTTGTGCTTCTTTGGGATGGCACAATCAAGCAACGTTCACTTGCAGAATGCAAGCTTCTAGAGGGCACATATGTCAGAAGTAATGAATTTAGGTAAAGGGGTGCAGAGCCAGTGGTGGTTTGTATGCAAACATCAATGACTGGAATTTTAATGCGAGCAGCTATTGGTAGCCAGTGCAAATTGATAAACAGAGGTGTGATGTGTATTCTTTTCGGGTCATTTAAAATTAATTTTGCTGCCGCATTCTGGATTAATTGTAAAGGTTTGATAGAACTGGCTGAAAGACCTGCCAAGAGAGTATTGCAATAGTCCAGCCTGGACAGAACAAGAGCTTGAACAAGGAGTAATGCAACATGTTTCGAAAAAAAGGGCCTGATCTTTTTAATGTTGTATAAACCAAATGGTTATCTGCAGGACTGAACAGTATTAGCAATGTGGTCTGAGAAAGTTAGCTGATAATCAATCATAACTCCAAGGTTTCTGGCTGTTTGAAGAAGTTATGGTTGACATGCCTAATTTAATGGTGAATTGTGATGAAACGATTGGCTTGCTGGAACCATAAGCAGTTCTGCCTTGGCAAGGTTCAGTTGAAGGTGATGGTCCTTCATCCAGCAAGAAATGTCTGTTATACAAGCTGAGATGCAAGCAGCTACCATCGGATCATCAGGATGGAATGAGAGGTAGAGATGAGTGTCATCAGTATAGCAGTGGTATGAAAAGCCATGTTTCTTAATGATAGAATCTAATGATGCCATGTAGACAGAGAAGAGAAGTGGCCAAAGAACTGAGCCCTGAGGCACCCCAGTACTTAGATGTTGTGACTTGGACACATCACCTCTCCAAGATACATTAAAAGACCTATCTAATAGGTAAATGGTAAATGGACTGCATTTATATAGCGCTTTCAACAGACCACATGGCCATCCAAAGCGCTTTACAATTTGCCTCACATTCACCCATTCACACACACATTCACACACCGACGGCGGTGTCTGCCATACAAGGCGCCATCCAGCTCGTCGGGAGCAGCTGGGGTTAGGTGTCTTGCTCAAGGACACCTCGACACTTGGTCAGATGGAGCCGGGGATCGAACCACCAACCTTCCGGTTTGTAGACAACCTACATGAACCACTGAGCCACTGCCGCCCATAAGGTAAGACTCAAACCATCCCAGGAATGGGGTTCCTGACATGCCCTTTGTCAGTAGGGCTGATAGGAGGATCTGGTGGTTAACCATGTCAAAAGCAGTGGATAGATCAAGCAAGATAAGTATTGAAGATTTAGATTCCACTCTTGCCAGTCTAAACCCAGATTGTTTGCTGTCAAGGTTTTTCTGTGTGAGAAAAGCAGAGACTTGGTTAAACACAGCTTGTTCAAGTGTTTTTTATGGTAGTGAATAGGATCCAAGAATAGTTTCTATATTAACATTATTCCAAATATCCTCCTTTGTGTTCAGCAGAACAAAGAAATTTATACAGGTTTAGAACAACTTGAGGTTGAGTAAATGATGAACATTTTTGGGTGAACTATCCCTGAAAGCCAGGTACTGTGATTGTATTGAACAGAAGGACCACTTTACTGGGACTGGAACACCATGGTGCCATGTACAAAATATTTGACTATTTTTTTGTAAATAGGGGGTAGAGAATTTATAATTTTCTCCTGAGCATCTGACTGACTTCAGTGTTGTGTTTTGCAGAAGATGAGCAAGGTGACCATGATACTGCACGAACGAACACATTGCAGCTGTTCCTTCAGTACGGTGATGGCTGAAGTACAGCCATTGACAGACCACACTTATGCCTAAGGCGATAAAATAATGTTACACACGGCAATTGCGTTTCTCCTTGTGTTTGTTCCTCTCGTGTCTGACTTTGGATTGTTTATACTACCTGTGATTCTCTGCCGCCTGCCCCGACCTCTGCCTGGTATTGTTGCTGTTTCTGGATATCCCTTGACACACTTGATGCTGTTCCTGATTTCTGCCTGTCTGACCATTCTTTAATAAACTACTGCATATGGATCTGAACGTCTCTGACTCCGTATTACAGCAATACAGTTCCACAGTGAAGATCCCTTAGTCCTTGCCATTCTCAAGAATGACACTAGCTCTTTATTGTACACGGTTAAATTCTATACTTCCAATTTAAGATGCACATAATGGTCATGATGATGCTGAAGTTGAATTTACTTAAATTAGATCTTGCTGAATGCTTTGAGGAGGAGCATGAGTCTACATTCCATGTCATTTTATATGAAATTTAGAATGGTGTAGTAATTTTGGATACATTGTGTAGTTGTTTGGAATTATTGAGTGTTACCATTAAATATACTGTTTTTACACAAATATTTTTAACATATCTCATATTACTTCTTTCTCCTTATATATGCACACACAAAAACACACAATTTAAATGTCAAGGCTCGGTTTGTTTAGATTTTTTTTTCCCCCACTGAAAATTATATTTTAGCAATGCTAGGTAAATAATGGTAAATTTGTGTAAATTATAATATTTTTTTTTCTTCAAAAATTCATGGAACAAATGGAAAACATTCTGAATACTACTGTAAAATGAATAATTGCATCCAAAAATTGCTCCTTAGCTCCTTACCTACCGGCTAGAGAAACGGAAGATTAACACATTATAAGGAAATACATCATTGTATCTACTTCCACATTGCAAAATAAGGTGGATACAAGTATAGTGTAAAGAATGGTTTTATCCCCCAAAAAAGGCATGACTTGAGATTAATAAATAAATGGGATTTTGAGTGCTTGTAAAATTAATATTATTATTTAATATAATAAAGATATTAAACATTCTATTCTATATTCTTGTACGTACATATGTTAATGCATATTTTTTAATAAATAGTTGTGAAATGTTCGATTCTCTTGTTTGTATGACACAGTAACCTTTGCTTTGCTGCAGCTTGTTTTTTTGGAGGGAGGTTTGTCTCAATATTTGCACCCTGAGGACAGACACTCCCACTTTATAGTTTTTATATATTCTATATTTTCAGTACAGCTTTCTTATAATTTTTCATTTTAAATCCACTACACATCAAAAAGGTGAAATTTACGTGTACAAAAGGTCTCTGAAATAAGCTATTAGATGAAGAGCAGTGCTGTGCAAATCAAAAACTTATGCATACTGTTTTGGTACTGAGTCATATACAAACCATACAATTGGCTGAATGCTGTGTGAATGTGTGTTACAGTGTTTGTTTGCTTTGTGTTTGGAGAGTGAGGCAGTGGTTTCTCACTCCACCTCCTTGGATAATCAACGTTCCCTCCCTCATTTATACCAAATAAAAGGATCACGGGCCACCTGTTCCTCACTTCTCACTCTCTCCAGTAAGAGAACAGAACAACAAGCCTCCTCTACAATCATGTCTGTTTCATACGCTCGCAGTCAAATGTCTTCTGGCGGATCCCAGGGAGGATACCGCTTGCCCAGAGTTTGTGGTGGAGGCAGTCGTGAGTCTATTAAGTATGCAGGAAGCATGCACGGGGGAGCTGGAGGATATGGGACACGTATCTCAAGCTCCTCTGCTTCTCGTTCCTACTCTGCTGGAGGTGGTGGCGGCTACGGAAGTGGTTCTGGTTTTGGGGGTGGTGCTAGTTTCGGTGGCGGTGCTGGCTTCAACCAGTCTGATGCTTTCGATGTGTCCGCAAATGAGAAAGCCACCATGCAAAACCTCAATGACCGTCTGGCCTCCTACCTGGAGAAGGTGCGCTCTCTTGAGAAGGCCAATGCCGATCTTGAGCTGAAGATCCGGCAGTTCATGGAGAGCAAGACATCCCCCTCTGCTCGTGACTACAGTGCCTATTATGCTACGATCAGTGACCTCCAGAACAAAGTATGTGTTATTGTCAGAAAGAAACATTTAACCAGTATTTGTAGCTGTACTTATATATCTTTTTGTTAACTAATCTTCATATGAATAATGTGCTAAAAATAAAGCAGCAAATACTATGCAGTTGAATAGTTTAGATGGAATTTATATGTGATTTTTGTACAAGATAACCATTTAATTTTTGGAAATAAACATGGAGATGGATGCAATTAGGATAAATAAGAGATACCACTAAACTCAAATAATTCCCAAGAGATGTCTGAATTTACAAATGTTATTGTTTCCTGAAGATCCAGGATGCCACTCGTGTTAATGGAGGCATCTATCTCAGCATTGACAACACCAAACTGGCCACAGATGACTTCAGGGTCAAGTTAGTCCATATAACTAAGAGAAAAGCAAAATATAAACATCTTAAATGGACCTAAGTGCTTACTTAAGGGTTTGATTGATGTGCAGATATGAGAATGAGCTGAGCATGAGGCAGTCTGTAGAGGCAGACATTGCTGGCCTGAGGAGGGTGCTGGATGAGCTGACAATGGCCAGATCTGACCTGGAAATGCAGATTGAGGGTCTAAAAGAAGAGCTGATCTTCCTCAAGAAGAACCACGAGGAGGTAAGTTGGAGGTTGATTGATAGTCTTTAATAAACCGTTATTCTTCCTGATGAGGGAAATGCTCAGTGGTTGTTATTGCATCTTTAGGAACTCTTGGCAGCTCGCTCCCAGATGAGCGGACAAGTCAATGTAGAGGTAGATGCAGCCCCACAGGAAGACCTGACAAAGATCATGGCTGAAATCCGTGAACAATACGAGGCTGTTGCTGCCAAGAACCGCAGAGATCTTGAGGCCTGGTTCACCAATAAGGTAAAACAACATTCATTTGCCTTAAAAAACCAAAACCAAATCAAAACTAAATTACTTATCTGACTGCCTTCCTGTGAATTGTCTCTTATAGACCGAAAACCTCCACAAAGAAGTCACTGTAAGCACAGAAATCCTACAGTCAACCAAAACAGAGATCACAGAGCTCAAACGCACACTCCAGGGTCTTGAAATTGAACTACAATCACAGCTCAGCATGGTAAGTAGGTCACCAGGTCAATCTTGTTTTTGCTGTTATGATACATCACACAGGCTTTAAAATAATGACTTCCCCCTCAACAGAAAGCGTCACTGGAAGGCACTTTGGCAGACACGCAGGCCCGCTACTCCTCCATGTTAAACAGTTACCAAATCAAAGTGACCAACATGGAGCAGCAGCTGGGACAGCTTCGTGGTGATCTGGAGCGTCAACGGCAAGAGTACCAGATGCTTCTGGACATCAAGACCAGACTGGAGATGGAGATTGCAGAGTACAGAAGACTGATGGATGGAGAGGCTTCTGGGTGAGACATTAATATCCAGACATTTCCGTCCTGATTTGTGAGATTAAGATTCGAAGTAGTCTATAAATGTATGTTTTTCCCTCATCCTCAGAAGTATTCAAACCTCACAATCCTCATCCTCATCCTCAACTAAACGCAAAGTGGTCACCATTGTAGAGGAGGTGAAGGACGGCAAAGTGATCTCCTCCACCCAGTCTATGACCCAGTCCAAGTGAGATGTCAAACAAGAACAACCAGCATAACAACTCTTGAGATGAAGCAACACAACTCAGAGTGATAAAAATTAATAAACTCTTTTACGTGTACTTTTGAGTTTGAGTTTTATTTTGCTCACAGATGTTTTAATGTGAAACAAATTAATTATTTGAAGTTATCAGAAATGTTATTTGCCCCAATCCAAAAATGAGATTTGCCAAGAATATTTGCTAAATTTAAATGGAGCTAATGAAGGTAAATTATGCTAATTATATACATTATACACATAAATACTACTTTCTATTCATTAAAGAATACTAAAAAAACAAGATCAGGGTTTTCACAAAAATATTAAGCAATGTTTTCAACATTGATAATAAGATATATTTCCTGAGCATCAAATCAGCATTTCAGAATGATTTCTGTAGGATCATGTGAGGACGGGGGTAATGATTAAGGTGTAAAATTTAAATCACTTATTGTAAATTGTAATAATATTTGATTAAATAAATGTAGCCTTGAAGAGCATAAAAGTATTCTTTGTGAAACTTTAAACCAAAATAAAAAATTGGTTTATTTAAAGGGATTCGTCCGGTTTTGTACTTAAATCGCTATTCTGAGTAGGTATATTTCATCCACATCTCATCCAATGCCTTTTTTGCTAGTACCAAAACGTCGTTTTAAAGCTGGTAACTGAGGCTTGAGCCGTTGATAGCATTCTAATGCAGTTATTAATTAAGTTATTAGAAAGAGAGCGAGAGAGACAGAGAGAGAGAGAGCTTGGCTAACGTACCTCTGTGCGTCTCTAAACTAGGATTGCCACCCGTCCCTTAAAATACGGAATCGACACGTACTTGAGAATAAAATAGCGCGCCCCATTTTCAATCAATACTAGGCGGGGTTTGTCCCGTATTTTCATGCAAATCATCCCACCGACATTCTGTGAAGACTCCTCCTATTCAGCCCCTGATTGGGTAATACTCGCTGCCATCGTTGGACTGATTGGTTTGTTTCAGGTTCACGGCCAATCAGAGACAGAGGAGGGCGGGTCTCTTGGCAGAGAGTCGATTTGAAAGAATGGCGGGGGCTGCTCCAGACATATTTATAAGCATTATTTTAATAAGAGATAAGAGAGATATATTTAATAATAAAAATACAGTGCCTATGTGAAGCAAATAAACAACTTAACTAATTTAAATGATTGCATTTTTCAATAGGCTACTGTAGAATTAACAATACATTATTTAAAAGCTCAAAACTGGTTGCCCACTGGGCAAAGGTTAAACCTGGTCAGTACCTGGATGGAAGACCTCCTGGGAAAATTAGCTTGCTGGAAGAGGTTTTAGTGCTCACCCTGTGGTCTGTGTGGTTCCTATCACCCCAGGGTAGTGATATGGACACTATACTGACAAAAAGCACCGTCTTACGGGTGAGAAGTTAAACCGAGGTATTGACTCTCTGTGGTCATTAAAAATCCCAGGATGTCCTTCAAAAAAAGAGTAGGGCAGTAACCCCAGCATCCTGGCCAAAATCACCCATTGGCCTCTTGTCCTCATGGCCTCCTAACAATCCCCATATCTGCTGATTGGCTTCATCACTCTGTCTCCTCTCCACCAATAGGCTGGTGTGTTGTGGGTTTTCTGGCACAATATGGCTGCCGTCACATCATCCAGGTGGATGCTGCACACTGGTGGTGGTTGAAGAGATTCCCTCCTTCTATGTAAAGTTCTTTTAGTGCACAGAAAAGCTATATATAAATGTAAGCAATTATTTTTATTATAACATTTAAAGAATATGAATAAGTATATACAATAGACACTGACTCCTGTGTGGGACCAGCACCCTGGATATAATCTATAATGGGTTTCCTACTCTGCCACAGTGAATTCTGGACTCACTTTCCTCGAGTTTTGTTTATTCAACACTTTCCCATTTGTTGCACATGATATCTTTGTAATAGCCATAAAAAAAGAAAAAAAAAGTACTATATTTTTGGATATTTTAGTATTTTGCTGTTGCCATCTATTAGTGTTGGCCTTATATCTTACAACAATTAAAATCTAGCTTAGTCTACAAACCCTAGTGCTTGTTGGGGCTAATGCTTTACACGAGAAGTTACATTTTACATAATTATCTTAGGCTTTTAAGTGACCACAACAATCCATCCATTTCAGCAAAGACCACATCAATCAGATAAGGCCTCAGCAGATTCTAAGCAAAGACTGGAACGAGACGAGGTTCCTTGCTGCTGCTAACTTTGACTTTCTTAGTTGGGGTCTACTGGACACTTAATACTCAGTAATATGATTGCTGTCAATGCACTGACACTGTCATATGAAAACAAAACTTGTAAAACTGCACTAAGTTGAATGATGACACTATTGTCTTCTGTAGACCTGCTTTAGAGTTGAATCACATCCTGCAACATAGACAGTCCTATCCAACTGAATTGAAGCAACATTAAACTTCAGCTGAATAACACAATTGCTGTCTTCTGTAGAGCTAAGCTGAATAGAAGTTGTTTCAAAACTGGTGAACTTTATACCATTATTCAACTGATCTGAACACTGATCAGTGTCTTTTAGAGCTGCTTTACAGAAGAATCTGAAATGTCTGATTGTCCCTGGACTTTTATGTTGAAGTGTTTCCCATTCCATGTCTGTAGTCAGTTTGTAGTTTTCACCCATGATTAGCTTAGTGTCTTGTTAAACTTGTTATCCCTTGTGTATGGCTGTGTCCCAAAGGTGAAATATGCTGCCTTCGGAGGATTCCATAGTAGCATTCCATAGTAGTGAGGCATAAAGGCACGCCCAAATACAAAGTTAGCTTTACGTCCTGTCGCCTGAGATGCCATAATCTGATCAATTGATGGCAGCATAGATGCTTTCCTTCGCTGACTTTGATATACCACAATCCTGTGCGTGCCATTCCATGATAGATGAGTTAAAAAATAAAGATGGCGGCTGAAAGTTTCGATTGGTGGTCTGTTTGTGCAAATGCTTCTGAAAATCTTTTTTTCCACTTTTAATGTTATTTGTAGTGAGAAATTGCCATTATAATAACATTTGCTTAGCAAAGCTCACTTTGTAGTATTTGGATGTAGATCAGGGGTTCTGAATTCTAGTCCTAGCGACCCAGCACTCTGCACATTTTGTCTCTCACTTATCACAATCCTTCTACAGCATTTATAAGTCTTAGTTCATGTTAATTTCAACATTTACTAATGCATTATTTAAATCAAAAGTTGTGCTTGTTAACATTAGTTAATGCACTGTGAATTACCATGAACTAACAATGAATAACTGTATTTTCGTTAACTAAAATTAACGAAGATGAATAAATACAGTAATAAATGTATTATTCATTGTTTGTTCATGTTAATTAATACATTAACTAACATTAACTAATGGAACCTTATTCTAAAGTGTTACCTAAATTCCTAATCACTGACTCGTTGTTACAAACAACACTGCAGAGCTCCTTGTTTGGGCCGCCTGACCGTGACGTTGAAAACGGAGCTGGAGGATAGGAAAAAGAGCTGGTGTCCTCGTCAGATTAAGATGCCTTGCAAACCGACCACCACTTCCAAGTATACTACTGTCTAATGTCCAGTCCCTGGACAATAAACTCTTTGAACTGAGAGCTTGGATTTCTTTCCAGCGTGAGATCAGGGATTGCTCCATTATTTGCCTCACAGAAACCTGGATGTCTCAAGAGGTGTATGTCTCTGTGCATCGCACAGATAGAATAAAAGATCTCTCAAGGAAAAACAAAAGAGGAGGTGTATGCGTCATGATCAACGGATCAGCTGTTTACATCCCCCCTCAAGCTGACACAGATGCAGCACTCGAGGAACTGTATAAGAATTTATGCAAACAGGAGACCGCACACCCTGATGTTTCATTTATTACCGGGGATTTCAATAAAATGAATGCCGATCTTTTTTTTGAGGATTGCACCAAAATTCTTACATCAACGATCATGCAACACATGTGGAAAATGGATTCTGGATCAATGTTACCCCCCACTGTCCCTCCCCTGCCCACTTCTAGGCAAATCAGATCACTCTTCCATTCTGCTCTTGACTGCTTACAAGCAGAAGTTAGGGAACACCCGAAACACCTGCCCCTCGGGACAATTCAGCTTTGGTCATACCAGTCGAATTCTATGTTACAGGTCTGATTTGATTACGTCGACTTGGATATGTTCTGGGCTGCATACAAAGACAACATTGGTGTTTACACAGACACTGTCACGTACTTCATAAGAAAGTGCATCGAAGACATTGTACAGACCAAAACGATCAGAACCTACCCAAATCAGAAACTGCTGATTAAAACTATTTTTTGCATGGCTCTCAATACTCTAACCTCTGCCTTTAATTCCAGTAATGGAGATGATTATAAGCAAAACCATCGAGACCACAATACGCCAATACAAAAATAAAATTGAAGCACAGTTCACCACTTCCAACTACAGAGACATGTGAAAAGGACTCCACAACATCACAGGCTACAAGGATTGCAAACACCCATGCTGAGTTTGGATATCTCTGGTTTACAGTTTCCCTATGCTAATTATGAGAGTAATAGGGATGTGCTCTGAGTTGGTTGAAAATATGTGCAAATATGTGATGATTCAAGTTGATTGAGACTTTAAACAAATCAAGATACATGTTTTAAACAGTAGGGGCTGCTGAAGTTGTATTCTGTGACCTTGCTTTACAAGCACCATTGCATATTTTACTATAAAATAAATACACTCAAATACTGTAGAAATGAAAAGTACTTCACTTGATTTTTCTTTTTTCTTTTATTTGGTAAATTATTTAGTAAAACTTACTGAACTTTTAGATTAACTGCCCCCAACTGACTGATATTAAATGCAACTTGCAGTTAAACTTTAAATAAGGTGTTCCTGAATTGTTATGTTATTTAACGAATATGTTATGTTATTGTTTTACTTCAGTCAGTTTATAATATCTAAATATTTTAGATTTAAAATGTTCTAATTGTAATACATTTCAAAATGTAATTTATTGAGAATTCAAAGCTGATTTTTTTTTGCATCATTACTCCAGTCACACAATCCTTCAGAAATAATTTTGATATACTGATTTGCTGTTAAAAAAAGAAAAGAAAAAGATAAAAAAAGAAAAACTCATATTATGATAATGGTGAAAACAGCTGAGTAGAATTTTTTCAGGTTTCTTTGATGAATAGAAAGTTCAGAAGAACAGCATTTATCTGAAATAGAAATATCTTGTAAAATGATGTATTTTGATCAATTTAATGAATCCTTTGCAAAAAACAAAAAAACATATACATTCTGACTAAGCTTTTGAATGATAGTGTAATGTTGCAAAAGCTTTTTATTTCACATAAATCCTTCTGTTCATCAAAGAATGCTGAAAAAAATTTCTCATCTATTTTAAATATTGATAATCAGCAATTCAGTATATTAAGAATGATTTCTGATTAATGTGATACTGAAGACTGGAGGAATGATGCTGAAAATTCACCTTTGATCACAGGAATACATTACATTTAAAATATATTCAGACAGAAAACAGTTATTTTAAATAGTATACATATTTCCCAATATTACTGCTTTTGCTGTACTTTTGCTGTACATATATATATATATATGTGTGTGTGTGTGTGTGTGTGTGTGTGTGTGTGTGTCTGTGTGTGTCTGTGTGTATGTGTGTAATTTCTGTCCCCCTCACTTCCAAAAAGATGGAGCGTGAATCATTTGAACCAGTTTGGGAGTTCGGAGCGGGATCGCGAATCATTTGAGTCAGTTATGGAGTTCGGAGCGGGTTTGCGAATCATTTGAGTCAGTTCGGGAGTTCGGAGCAGGTTCGCGAATCATTTGAGTCAGTTATGGAGTTCGGAGCGGAAAGTTTGGAAGTTTAGAAGTTTGCAGCAGGTTCGTGAATCATTTGAGTCAGTGCTTTAAGTGGGCCGGTATGCACCGGTACTGAGTACTGCCACTTCCAAATATAGCTCTTGAGCGTACTGCTAACCCCTCTCTGTGCGCCCAGAACCTGCTTTTAGCGTACCGGTACTTCATTTGGACATCTGTTTTAATAGAGGTTTTAATCCTTTGCCTGCGCTGCCACTTTTCAGAGCACCCTTCACAATGCACGCTTCCTTGACTACATCACCCGTACACCCTTGAGTTTTACAAGTGAAAAGCGCATGAGTCGCTTTTTCCGCTGTCAGTGTCAACAACTCAACTTGACCGGAGAGGGTGTGTGAAACACGTACACTCCGCACGGTAAAAATACAAATCACTGGATGTCAGACGCAAGCTAATCAAGTAATGCAGTAGCTCTTTCTAAGGGTATTTTTTCAAAATCCTTTTGCACATATTATTTCCAGTAGTTCTTTCTAGCTCAAGCAAATCCACAAACTAATGAAAGGATTTATTATTAAGGTCACCTGTTGACTGCTGTACATGAAACCCCTTCAATATAGTTGTTGTTACCTCAGGGGATGAGGGGAGTCATCAAAAAAAATAAAATAAAAAAATCGCTATAATAGAGTACAAGCACCTCTTTTGGGCCACTTAAAGCACTGTATATATACACATATAATATTTTTAATACAGCTGCATTTTGAACTACCTGTAGCTTGTTTATTGAAGATGCAGGACAACCACCTATCAGTGCATTACAATAGTCCATGTCTAGAGGTCTAATAAGTAATATCTCTATCTTATCCGAATTTAATAGAAATAATTATTGGTCATCCAATCCAATAATTTACATCTTTAACACACTTAGAAGTTTCATCTGGCCTTGTTGAAATATATGGTTGACTGTCATCAGTATAACAATGAAAACAAATCCCATATTTTTATAATGATAACTGAGCCTGCGTGCGAGTATTCTGCATCATTAAAATGCGATCTGTTAATTTGAGCGTCACATTGAGAGACATATCGAATCAAAGGAGATTATTATCAGGTGGTTCCGATCAGTGTCCAATCAACCGGAATAAGAAAAATATTATATGCACTGTTGCATTGACAATATTTTAGTAATTTTGCCTCAGATACAGGATTATGTACTACATTTGCTTTAACAAGCATGGCAGAGATACAACAGGTCAGTGCTGAATACTTGTACAATCCCATCAGAGTTTTTTACACTAATGAATTGTAGTCTTTCATTCCATTTGTGAACATCACTCCTGGTGTGCTTTAGAGTATCTGTGGGGCTGTGTGGTATTCTTCTGGTTTGCCAGCTGTAATCTAATACCCCAAGCATTTTTCCTTTAGTTAACAACAAATGTTTTTAAAATTCCTGTTACTCTAAACTAACATTTGTTTAATTATTCTATTTTTTTTGTCCTGTGTCTACTGTTTCTACAAAAGAACTTAAGAAATATAGGTTTTATAGAGCATTATAAATAAAATGTAACATGCATTTAATCTTAACATTATTTCATTCCAAGGAAATCCAAGTGTTAAAAATCAGCTATTTCAGAACACATAATTTTAGTAATTCTTTGGTTGCTAAAAATCATATACAGAAGATTCGGGGCATTGATAAAGCTGACTTAGGCTAAATATTTAATTCAGATCTTCAGTGAAAAACAACTGTTTTTATCCATGCAATATATGGGTTTCATATATGCAACTATAACTAAATTAGGTTTGTGATTATTTATGATTTAGTGACTATCTTTGATGTTTCTTGCACAATCACAAGTGAAATTTCTGCGTAATTTAAATGCTTTGGGAGTTACTTTAAACCTGCTTGTTCACTTTTAACCTGAAGACTAACTCTAACACTTCCTTGTCTGTTTCTGTCATTAAGTTGGTCAGAGTTATTTGCCCAATGGGTTTATAGGCTGAGGGTTAAGCAGTTTAAAGGGGTCATTTGATGATATGATTTACTTTTTTTCCTTTCTCTTTGGAGTGTTACAAGCTCTTGGTGCATAAAGAAGATCTGTAAAGTTGCAAAGACCAAAGTCTCAAATTCAAAGAAATATTGTTTATCAAAGTTAAGCCTCTGCCACGCCCCCTAAAATGGCTCGTTCTAACATGTCTACATCACTATGCGGAAATATTTGCATAATGCCACCAAAATGTTCACGCAAAGAAAGAATGCTTGGTTTCAGTAACCGCAGTTAGTGTGAAGCAGCCGTGTCAGGGAGATGCTGTGTGTATCTACGTGAAACCAAACACACTTCATTTTGCCTTCCAAAAGTAGATGCATTTAAGAATTTTTAAGATTACTTACAACAGAACAGCAACGCATTTTATGTACGAATGTTTCATGAAACTAGGAGAGGATTTCATTCTGACTTTGCTTCGACAATCCCTTGCTTCTGAATTAGCTACTGTACATATGTTTTGTTATTAGTTTAAGTGTGTGTGTGTAAGCGCAAGAGAGAGACAGGGTCACACAGTGGAGTCAGCTCCCTTACCAAAAAGCATTATACTTCAAGTTAATTTTATTAAGGATACTCAAGTAAAGTTCAAGTATATTTTAATTATACTTTATGTAGCAAGTATACAAATATCAGTGTTCTATAATGTATGGCTTCGGCTCCGTCCTGTTCCTCCTGTCTAGTCTGTGCGCTCGATTACTTGTCTGCCCAGTTGGTGTAACGTGTGCTTTGCCCTCAGAGCTTTTTGGACTGTTCTTCTGGTTCTCGACCTGGCCTGTTTTTGACCCTGTTGCTGCCTGCCGTTCTGTCTGCACCTCGCTTGACCCCCCCATCTGCTCGACTACTCTCCTGCCTGCTGTCTCATACTCGTTGTCCTCTCCGCTCCTGGCGCTTTCAGAGGCTGAGCGCACGACACGCACGCCATGCTGTTGGAAGTCAAGACTGAGCTATTTTTTCCGAATTGGGTTTTTGGTTTTTCTGGACATTATGCCTTCGCCTTCCTTCTGATAATAAAGTATAAATTTTCAGCCTCATCTGTTCTTGGCTCCTTATCTGTCCTGAAAACACAGACTGACCCAGAATGGACCCAGCGGAAGTCTCAACTTGGCAGTCTGCTTTGGAGCATCAGGGAGCGATGCTGGGCCGGCACGAGATGGAACTGTCTTCCACTTGTCACTCTGTGAACTCCCTGGTGGCTCAAATCACTGAATTGGTGGGTTGACGCGATCGTCTCACTCAAGAAGATTCCGGGAGATTCTCCAGGAGATTCTCTCCTGTCCACTTTCTCCTCTGAGTCGAGAGTGAATAACCCCCTACGTATGCTGGTGAGCCTACTAATTGTAAATCATTCCTTATTCAGTGCGAGGTAGTGTTTTCTCTACAACCTAGAACCTATGCGTCAGAAGTCTCCAAGGTGGCCCACATCATCTCTCTGCTCACAGGTAGAGCACGTGGCTGGGGTACCACTGTGTGGGAATCGCAGGCCAGGTACTGTTCTAATTTCAGTTCCTTTAAGGCGGAGATGATTAAGACTTTAGATCAGTCTGTTTTTGGCAAGGAATTGTCACGACTGTTGCGTCTCCAACAGGGCAGACGTTCAGTGACTGATTACTCAGTGCAGTTTCGCACCCTGGCCACTACTTGTGGATGGAACACTGAGGCCCTTATCGCTCATGTGACTGTGTCAAGGATGAACTTTATGCCCACAAAGTTCCTGAATGTTTGGATGAGGTAATCACTTTGTCCCGCCGCATACACGCCAGGAGAGAGCTGCGCCACCGAGTTCGAGCAGACTCCAAGCTAGTGACATCCGCCCCTCCATCCCAGAGTGCCGAGGAGTATGAGCCGATGCAGGTGGATCGCTTGCGCCTCACACCCAAGGAGAAACAGTGCCGCCTGTTGGAGGGCCTCTGACTGTATTGCGCGGCTCAAGGACACCAAACTCACTCCTGTCCTGCAAAGGCTGTTCTTTCACGTCTGAAAGTTAATTTGAGTGGTACTCCCATTTCCCCCACTTACAGGTCACGCACTCATCTTCCTGTGTCTCTGTTCACTAAACACTCTTTGTTTAAGGCTTCAGCTCTCATTGACTCTGGGGCAGAGGGCAACTTCATTGATGAGGATTGGGCACGCGCTTGGGAGATTCCCATCCAACCCCTGCAGTCACCTTTTGTCGCTCATGGACTCAACGGCCGGCCACTCATGCAGATTTCCCATATCACTGATTCGGTGAGTGTTCTTACCTCCGGGAACCAGAGTGAGGACCTCAAGTTCCTAGTCTGTAGATCTCCGTCTGCTCCTTTGGATTTGGGTCATTCCTGGCTCATTCGTCATGGGCCAAACATTAACTGGGCAGACAATTTAGTTTTGTCATGGAGTCAGTATTGCTACACATATTGCCCTTTGTCTGCTCCCTCCCCGGTCTCTGTTTCTGTTTCCCTACAGGAGGAGAAGGCGGACCTTTCTCGGGTCCTGGCTTGTTACCACGATCTGTGGGCAGTCTTCAGCAGGTCCCGGGCTGTATCTCTTCCTCCACACCGACCGTATGATTGTGCCATCGATCTCCTTCCTGGTACTTCTCTGCCTCTCGGACAGTTGTATGCTCTCTCTGCGCCCGAGTGAGAATCGATGGAAAGGTATTTCAGTGATTCTCTGTCAGCTGGTATTATTCGTCCCTCTTCTTCTCCGGCCGGAGCGGGGTTCTTTTTCATGAAGAAGAAGGATGGCTCTCTGCGCCCCTGCATAAACTATCGAGGGCTGTATGACATCACTGTTAAGAACTGGTACCCTCTGCCGTTGAAGTCATTGGCCTTCGATCTCCTGCAGGGGGGTCGAGTCTTTCACGAAATTGGATCTACGCAATGCTTACAATCTGGTATGGATCAAAGAGGGGGACGAATGGAAGACCGCGTTTAACATGCCCCGTGGGCACTTTGAATATCATGTTCTTCCCTTCGGCTTATCCAACGCCCCAGCGGTTTTTCAAGCACTTGTCAACAACGTGCTGCGGGACATGATCGACAGGTTAGTTTTTGTTTACTTGGATGACATCCTAATTTTCTCCTCTTCTGTTCAGGATAATGTCCAGCACATTCGACAAGTGCTTCAATGGCTGTTAGAAAATCAGTTGTTTGTTAAGGCAGGGAAGTGCGAGTTCTACGTTCAGTCAGTTTCGTTCTTGGGACACATCATCTTGGTGGGGGGGATTCGCATGGACCCAGCGTAGGTTAGGGCCGTCTCCATATGGCAGACACCTGATTCCCGTAATGCGTTACAGCTGTTCCTGGGTTTCGCCAATTTTTATCAGTGATTCATCAGGAACTTCGGGCAGGTGGTGGCCCCTCTGACCATGCTAACCTCCATCAAAGTCAATTTCGGTTGGTCATCGGACGCTAAGACAGCGTCCGAAGACTTAAAACATACTTGTCACGTCTTTTCGCTTCTCCAGGTGATCCACCCCTCGACACTATAATACCTCCGGGATGCATGCTGGGGAATTTAGAAGCTCGTCAGATGAGCGCAGTAGGGAGTCGGGGTGCCCGCGGCGTGTCCCACGGGTCTGCTCTTCGTGCCTGAGTCAGTCTGCTCCGCCGTTCTCCAGTGGGGCCACTCCTCCAAGATCATGTGCCATCCAGGAGTGAGGAGGTCGCCGGCTACCATCCGCCAGCGGTTTTGGTGGCCTGCCATGGCGGAGGACGTACGCCAGTTCATGGGGCCATGTTCGGTCTGTGCTCAAAATAAATCATCTAATTTTCCTCCCGCTGGTCTGTTAATGGAGCTTCCCATCCCATCCCGCCCATGGTCCCATATTGCCCTGGATTTCGTGGTTGTACTCTCTCCATCCAGCGGCAATACAGTGATTCTCAATGATTTTCCAAAGTGGTCCACTTCGTTCCCCTTTCTAAACTCCCCTCAGCTAAGGAGACGGCCTGGGTGATCATTGACTGGGGGACATGGTTTCTTGAAGGGGGGCCCAATTAGTTTAGCATTTTTTGAGGGAGTTCTGCTGACAGATTGGAGCCTACGCAAGTCTGTCGTCAGGCTTTCATCTGCAGACCAACAGCCAGACCGAACGCACCAACCAGGATCTCGGTCAGATGCTTCACTGCCTGGCATCCCATAACCCCTCCTCCTGGAGTCATCAACTGATGTGGGCAGAATATGCTCACAACTCTTTACCGGGGTCATCTACAGGTACGTCCCCTTTCATGTGTAGTCTAGGTTATCAGCCCCCTCTGTTTTCTTTCCAAGGCCCCGAGGCAGCAGTCCCCTCAGTTCAGGCTTTTGTTCAGCGCTGCCGCCACACCTGGAGCAGGGCCAGGGAGATGCTTATCTGAGCGAGGGGACGTTTTAAGACCGCCGCGGATCATCACCGTAGGTTGATGCCTCATTATGTCTGCAGACAACGCGTATGGCTTTCCACCAAGGATTTGCCAGTGAGGGTCCCATCGCGAAAATTGGCTTCCAAGTTTCTTTGGACCATAACGTATTTCCAAGGTCATCAACCCGGTGACGATTCGTCTTCGGTTGCCCAATTCTCTTCGTCGTGTGCACCCTATCTTTCATGTGTCCAAAATTAAACCTGTCTTGCATTCTCCCCATTCCCCTACTTTGTCTTCCCCTGTCGCTCCCCGCTCTGTGGCTTCGGCTCCGCCCTGTTCCTCCTGTCTGGTCTGTGCACTCGATAACTTGTCTGCCCAGTTGGTGTAACGTGTGTTTTGCCCTCAGAGCTTTTTGGACTGTTCTTCCTGTTGCTGCCCGCAGTTCTCAGCCCTGTCTGCACCTCGCTTGACCCCCCCCCCCCCATCTCCTCGACTACTCTCCTGCCTGCCGTCTCATACTCGTTGCCCTCTCCGCTCCTGGCGATTTCAGAGGTTGAGCGCACGACACACACCGTGCTGTTGGAAGTCATGACTGAGCTATTTTTTCCAAATTGGGTTTTTGTTTTTTCTGGACATCCTTCTGATAATAAAGTATAATTTTTCAGCATCATCTGCTCTTGGGTCCTTATCTTTCCTGACACTATGTTTGTAGTTTTTACTGCAATTATACTAAAAGTGAACTAAAAATTTAACAAATT
This sequence comes from Carassius gibelio, assembly GCF_023724105.1. Lineage (NCBI taxonomy): Eukaryota > Metazoa > Chordata > Actinopteri > Cypriniformes > Cyprinidae > Carassius > Carassius gibelio. Next base: position 24,643,910 of record NC_068389.1, on the reverse strand, counting down.
AAATACTTTGTACAGGTCCTTCTAAAAAAATTAGCATATTGTAATAACAGTTCATTATTTTCCATAATGTAATGATAAAAATTAAACTTTCATATATTTGAGATTCATTGCACACCAACTGAAATATTTCAGGTCTTTTATTGTTTTAATACTGATTATTTTGGCATACAGCTCATGAAAACCCAAAATTCCTATCTAAAAAAATTTGCATATCATGAAAAGGTTCTCTAAACGAGCTATTAACCTAATCATCTGAATCAACTAATTAACACTAAACACCTGGAAAAGATTCCTGAGGCTTTTAAAAACTCCCAGCCTGGTTCATTACTCAAAACCACAATCATGGGTAAGACTGCCGTCCTGACTGCTGTCCAGAAGGCCATCATTGACACCCTCAAGCGAGAGGGTAAGACACAGAAAGAAATTTCTGAACGAATAGGCTGTTCCCAGAGTGCTGTATCAAGGCACCTCAGTGGGAAGTCTGTGGGAAGGAAAAAGTGTGGCAAAAAACACTGACAACGTGAAGAGGTGACCGGACCCTGAGGAAGATTGTGGTGAAGGACCGATTGCAGACCTTGGGGGACCTGCAGAAGCAATGGACTGAGTCTGGAGTAGAAACATCCAGAGCCACCGTGCACAGGCGTGTGCAGGAAATGGGCTACAGAGAAGCAGCACTGGACTGTTGCTCAGTGGTCTAAAGTACTTTGCAGCTAGCTATCAGGAGATTTTGGAGCACTTCATGCTTCCATCTGCAGAAAAGCTTTATGGAGATGAAGATTTCGTTTTTCAGCACGAACTGGCACCTGCTCACAGTGCCAAAACCACTGGTAAATGGTTTACTGACCATGGTATTACTGTGCTCAATTGGCCTGCCAACTCTCCTGACCTGAACCCCATAGAGAATCTGTGGGATATTGTGAAGAGAAAGTTGAGAAACGCAAGACCCAACACTCTAGATGAGCTTAAGGCCGCTATTGAAGCATCCTGGGCCTCCATAACACCTCAGCAGCCGCATTGAAGCAGTAATTTCTGCAAAAGGATTCCCGACCAAGTATTGAGTGCATAACTGAACATAATTATTTGAAGGTTGACTTTTTTTGTATTAAAAACACACATCTTTCATTTGTCTGATAAAATATGCTAATTTTTTTAGGTAGGAATTTTGGGTTTTCCCTTACGGCACTGCACTTGTCGGAAGGAAGGACTTTGTAGAAAGCACTTGTTTTGAGAGAGGCAGGGCATAGTGGACCTACAATAATGTACAGTTTTGAAAAGGAATGTGTTTTTTGGACATTAAACCATGTCAACATATTCTGTTACTCCAAATAAACAAAATAATGATCTTTAAAAAAGCATCATATGACACCTTTGCTACATCACTCTTCTCATTTAATGAAATTAAATCTAAGTTATTTTATGCATTATGTAACTGAAAGAACACTGATTAAATATAGAAGCCCACACTGTAATGAATCTATCGAAAAGAAAAGTGTTTGTTGAATTGTCATCCTACCACATTCTCTGCAGATACTACCATATAATTGATCTGCTTTGGAGTCAAACCCTAACGATGTACACTCAAACATAATTAAACGTCAAAACTTATTAGTTTGACGGTAAAACCTGGTATGATCAAAAGATAAAACAGGTTTATCATGCCTGAGGCGGGTTCAGTTTGATCTGATAAGTTTTCTACAAAGGGTGGAAATGGTTTCATTTCACAGGAAATTTTAGTTTTATGTGCCAAATGCTAGACATTTTGATGTCATTTCAGTTGTTAATTTTCAAAAGTTCTAATCTGAATGTATTTTTTTTTTAATTGAAGCGCATCTAAAAAGTTCTAACGATCCATTATTTTTTAACGTCTCTGAATTTTTAATATTTGTCAGAATTGTAAGAAATACAAAGAATATCCTACCTATTGTTCATCAGAGCTAATATATATATATATATATATATATATATATATATATATATATATATATATATATATATATATATATAATAGCTACACTTTTACGTTACATTTTTATAATAGATTTTGCAAAGAAGAAAACGTATTATTAAAACAAAACATCAACAGATGAAACTCACATAACCCCCCAAAGTATTTTTTCTTGTGAAACTGTAAATGATAACATACCATTCAAATTTTTCTTCTGCCACACCTGCTGCCTTAGGGAACGGAGAAATAGTTTCACTCTCCATCACCTAAGGCAATCTTTACAGTCCCTCCTCCATTTGTCCAGATAAAAGGAAGAGAGGTCGTATTTTCCTCACTGATCCGCTCTCTGATTCTCCAGCCAGAGCAGACAACGACAGCAAGCCACCTTCAAAACGATGTCTTCTTTCTCCAAACGCAGCTTCCTGTCCTCAGGAGCATATCCTCGCTCACGTAGTGCTGGCAGTGTGTACGCGGGAGCAGGAGGAACTGGGGTCCGTATCTCTAGTGCCTCTGCTCCTCGTTCCTTCTCTCCTGGTAGCGATGCTGGCTTCAACCTGTCTGATGCCATTGATGTGTCTGCAAATGAGAAAGCCACCATGCAAAACCTCAATGACCGTCTGGCCTCCTACCTGGAGAAGGTGCGCTCCCTCGAGAAGGCTAATGCTGATCTTGAGCTGAAGATCCGGCAGTTCATTGAAAGCAAGGCCTCTCCTGATGCTCGTGACTACAGTGCCTATTATGATACAATCAATGACCTCCAGGGCAAGGTATGTGACTTAATTATTGAACATATTAGTCAAGCCAATCATTAAACTAGCTTGAGACAAAAGTTAACCAATTGCAAATATCGCATCATTCTTCCTGTGCAATACATGTATTCATATAGTATAAAATACAATTCTTAAGTACTCATAAAAAAAGAGTGATCTAAAACTGCATCTTCATTCTGTTCCTCTGAAGATCCAGGATGCCACACGTGTAAATGGAAGCGTCTACCTGAGCATTGATAATGCCAAGCTGGCTGCAGATGACTTCAGGGTCAAGTAAGTCTGCTACTTAAAGGCTTGCACTATATAAACACATTTTTAATTAAAGATCCACAGTATTTATAATGAATCATTTTTGTGCAGATATGAGAATGAGCTGAGCATGAGGCAGTCTGTAGAGGCAGACATTGCTGGCCTGAGGAGGGTGCTGGATGAGCTGACAATGGCCAGATCTGATCTGGAGATGCAGATTGAGGGTCTAAGAGAAGAGCTGATCTTCCTCAAGAAGAACCACGAGGAGGTAAGTTGGTGCTTAGTTCATATTTGATAGTTCATCTTAAAATGCATGAGAGGCAAATGCTCAGTGGTTGTTATTGCGTCTTTAGGATCTCTTGGCAGTGCGCACCCAGATGAGTGGACAAGTCAATGTAGAGGTAGATGCAGCCCCACAGGAAGACCTGACAAAGGTCATGTCTGAAATCCGTGAGCACTACGAGGCCGTTGCTACCAAGAACCGCCAAGAACTTGAAGCTTGGTTCCAGAGTAAGGTAAAAAGAAAATTAATCTTTAAATTTTATAAGTTATATTGTAAACAAATCCAACAAAAGACTTGTCTGACTGCTTTCCAATGGATTTCATCTCACAGAGTGAAGCCCTCAGCAAAGAAGTTGTTTTGAGCACAGAAACTCTACAGACGTCCCGAACTGAAATCGCAGAGCTTAAACGCACACTCCAAAGTCTTGAAATCGAGCTACAATCACAGCTCAGTTTGGTAAGCAAGCTGAGATAAACAGAATAAATCTTTCTGATGTGTTTTGTTGTGATCACAATGTAAATAATAATGACATTTCCCTAACAGAAAGCGTCACTGGAAGGCACTTTGGCAGACACAGAGAACCGCTACTCCTCCATGTTAAACGGTTACCAAATGCAGGTGACCAGCATGGAGCAGCAGCTGGGACAGCTTCGTGGTGATCTGGAGCGTCAACGGCAAGAGTATCAGATGCTTCTGGACATCAAGACCAGACTGGAGATGGAGATTGCAGAGTACAGAAGACTGCTGGATGGAGAGGTTCCAAGGTGAGACACAACTACAATACGAAATCTATTAAAATGGCATGTAGATTAAACTTTAAATTTCAAATTTTTAAATGAGCTTTATTTAATCTTCTTTATTTTCTCCCTCTGCAGTGTCCCAAACACAAGCAAAACCTCAACTACACGCAAAGTGGTAACTATTGTGGAAGAGATAGTGGATGGCAAAGTGGTCAGCACATCCTCACAGTCAAGCGAGGTTGTGTCTCAGAAGCCCTCCTGAGCAAAAGCTATCCACATAAGAGTGATGAAAAGCCAATAAACTGGTCTAACTGTGCATTTTTGTGTTTGTCTTGTTTTGGTCATTTGCTTTTGTCAATGAAAAGTCATTTGAAAACCAAATATAAAAATCAATAACTCATATAAATACGTTGTCACAACTAACTCAAAGACCCAAATGCAGCATACTGTAAGAATTGTCTATTTTGACCGATGGAGCGAGTCTACTTCATATGTACTCTTCCCAGAGATAGCACACATCTCCAAGATGTCTGTTAAAGATTGCTTCATCTGGAAAGCATCTGCTGTGTACAAACATCTCAAGACGTCTGTAAGATGTCCGTTTTACTTACATTCTAAATCATAAACATCTTAAAGACATCTTGTAAATGTCTGTTTGACATCTGATAGGAATCGTCCTATAGACATATGAGCAAGCACTTTAAAAAACAAGTTTTGCTGATGTAAATGCAGACGTCAAATAGACATCTCCAACATGTACGTGGGCCAATTCTTTCTACAATTTTTGTCCATTAAGCCAAATCTCATAAATAATAATACAAATAATACATTAAATGTCAAACGTCACAGCTCTATTTAACCAGAATCAGAAGAATACATAATTTGTTGCACATGACCCTCATTAGAAGTCATCTCTCTATTATCATCAGCCTAGCTTACTCTTGACACATAGTATTGCGCAACTGCAAATATCAATACTCTTGTATGATGCCTCAGTCCCATAAATAATGTATGGGAGTCATCACTCCAATGTGATGGTTGTTTTGTTCTTAATTTATAAATAAAAAAATAAAATAAAAAAGTAAATAAACATCTGCTAAATAATTAAATAAAAATTTATTTGATCACTGGATATGATAAAGATGGTGTTTTTTATATGGTCTAATTGCTTGAGGGACTTTTTGGAACCCCATTTCAGAAACATGGATTACTTGTGGTGTGATTGTGCTTCAGCAAATTCCTTGACACGTCTGTGTGTGATGGCTCTTGACCCCAGCCTCAGTCCATTCCTTGTGAAGTTCACTCAAATTCATGAATGGTTTTTGCTTGTATCCTCAGGCTGCTGTTCTCTAGGTTGGTTTTGCATCTTTTCCTTCCACTCAACTTTCTGTTAACATGCTTGAATAAAGCACTCTGTGAACAGCCAGCTTCTTTGGCAATGAATGTTTGTGACTTACCCTCCTTGTGAAGGGGGTCAATGATTGTCTTCTGGACAACTGTCAGATCATGATTGTAGCCTTGTGAACCAAACTGAAATACCATTTTGCAGGCTCAGGAAACCTTTGCAGGTGTTTTGAGTTGAATAGCTGATTGGCATGTCACCATATTCTAATTTGATGAGATAGTGAATTGGTGGGTTTTTGTTAAATGTGAGCCAAAATCATCACAATTAAAAGAACCAAAGACTTAAACTACTTCAGTCTGTGTGCACTGAATTTATTTTATACAAGAGTTTCACTATTTGAGTTGAATTATGGAAATAAATGAACTTTTTCCCGACATTCTAATTTATTGAGATGCACCTGTATATACTGTAGTCAGAACTTAATGGTATGACACACAGTAAGGTATTTGAAAGGAAGCTTTAAAAGAGAGAAAAAAAGAAGAATTAAGGAGAATCAATAAATTATGAATCATTTACTGCAGTTTTAAGAATATGCAATCCATATAAAAGTAATTGTAGCCTGATTATAAGGATTATAAAACATAATATAATCCAGTTACAAATTTTTTATTTTATCCAAAACATGTCATCAGTTACTATCCAGCATTGTTCTAAGTTTCTCTGATCCTCATCAAATTAAATCAAGTAATCAACAGACCAAAGATGGAAGAAATTAATCAATATTAACATTCGCATGAAGTGTATTTAAAACTGTTAGTCTATAAAAGCACTGAAGGTATGTCAGCCATACCTCTGAATTGACATAGACTAGTAAATGTTAAAGGGTCAAACCTCAAAGGTTCATTACCTCTGTGGCATTCAACAAAGGACATAACCCCAGGTACTGTAGCTCTAGGCTATCACCGACAATAAATATTTGAAAACTTTTCCTCAGTTTAACAATCCTGATTCAACAATGAGCCTGCACAAACAGGGTTGGGAAGCATTGCTCTAGGTAACTGTCCCTGCAGCAAGTTTTGTACAATAAAGTCCATTTTATTGCATGACCGCTTTACATGCTGGGAGGGACCCTGGAAAGTTTCTGGACACTGCCTCCTGTTGGTGTAAAGGTGTAAAGTAGGGTTGTTTCTTAACCTTGAACAAAATATGAGTCAGAATAAACAAATCTAAATCACTCAAGAATTAGTTCTAACTAAAAACCTTAGGAATTTACTTAATATAACCAAACGTTTAAAATAGTTAAAAGTTGAACCACACAACACTGTTGCACTCAAATGGAAAACTTTCTATTTGCCTTTTGAAATATGAACATTCCAACCTGTCACAACAAGCCTGATTATCATTAGCAGGTCATCCGAAACCCACTCCAGACAAGCTAAACCTGCTTTATATCGCTTAGTGTTAAATATAGCTAATTTAGATTCAACAGCACTGTTTAAATGTAGTTTCTGTAAAAAAAAAAAAAAAAAAAAAAAAGACTATTAAACACACACAAACTACGAATTTTAATCAATGCCTGTAACTCATTGTTTATATTATTAATATATACAAAAAAAAAAAAAAAACTAACTTTGGAAGTCTACATTTGACCATGCATTAAATAACAGCAACCACCATGTGTAATGGAAAACTGATTTTTTTTTTAAATAAGTCTAACATTTACTCCACAAATGATTTAAAAACTGGCCTGTTATGAACAACAGCTGGAATAAATAAATGATGGATACTTATGCAAAGCAAAGATTACAATCTTCTGAATCCTGAATCCGACACACACACACAAATGTTATAGGCTTTGATTAAACTTTTTATTCATGTTGAAAAATAAAGAGATATATAGTAAGGTCCAATGATTATTTGATATAATTTACTGAATATAATTAAATATGTGTCAACCAATATACTGTGCATTCCTAAAGCAAACAGTAAAAGTTTCATTAAACTAGAAAGAAAAGTTTCATTTAACAAACCAGTTAGGTCAATTTATTCAGTCCATGATATCATGCTGCTGGCAATCTTTAAGGAAATTCTGAAGAATTTAAGTGGAACTCTAAAACACTGACACTATGCAGTCTTGTATTCAGCCACACCCGCTGCATTAGGGAAAGGGGTAATAGTATCTTGGTCCACCCCCTTAGGCATTCCATCTAGTCCCTCCCCCATTTGTCCAAATAAAAAAGACAGGGGTCGTGTTCTCCTCACTCATCCGCTCGCTCATTCTCCAGCCATTCTCCAGTTGAGAACGACAGCAAGCCTCCTCCAAAATGATGACTTCTTCTTCTTCCAGCCGCACCTACATGTCTTCAGGAGGTTCTTCTCACTTTGGTGGTGGAGCAGGTCGTGTCACAGCCATGCGTGCCGGTAGTGTGTATGGAGGAGCAGGGGGAAGTGGAGTCCGTATCTCTAGTGCCTCTGCTCATCGTTCCTTCTCTGCTGGTGCCGGTGCCGGTGCTGGTTTTGGAGGTGGTTTCAACTTGGCTGATGCCATTGATGTGTCCGCAAATGAGAAAGCCACCATGCAAAACCTCAATGACCGTCTGGCCTCCTACCTGGAGAAGGTGCGCTCTCTCGAGAAGGCTAATGCTGATCTTGAGCTGAAGATCCGGCAGTTCATGGAGAGCAGGATGGGCCCCTCTGCTCGTGACTACAGCGCCTACTATGCTACAATCAGTGACCTCCAGGGCAAGGTATGTGAGTTAGCTATAAATCATGATAGTCAAGTTAATAATTAAACTACCTTTAGACAGAAATTAACCAGTTTGCAATATCCCAAGGTTCCTCATTTCAAAGCATATGTTTAAAGCATTTGATGAAAATTGAATTTCTCAATTACGCCTAAAACTGCCTAAATTTGATTACCTAGATTTTAATTTATTTATTCTTTACCAACATCCATCATTATCTCATGGTTCCTAATTTGCAAAGCATGTGCAAAAATAAAATACTCTATTAAGAATGCAATTTGACCCTTTTTTTCATTTTGTGCTACTGAAGATCCAGGCTGCCACACGTTTAAATGGAGGCATCTACCTGAGCATTGACAACGCCAAGCTGGCTACTGATGACTTCAGGGTCAAGTAAGTGACTAGCAACCTAAACAAAAGCTATTTGTAAAAGGTCCAAAGCATTAAAATCTGTTTCTTTTTTGTGCAGATATGAGAATGAGCTGAGCATGAAGCAGTCTGTAGAGGCAGACATTGCTGGCCTGAGGAGGGTGCTGGATGAGCTGACAATGTCAAGATCTGATCTGGAAATGCAGATTGAGGGTCTAAAAGAAGAGCTGATCTTCCTCAAGAAGAACCACGAGGAGGTAAGTTGGTGCTTAGTTCATATTTAGTTCAAATGAATGTGAGGCAAATGCTCAGTGGTTGTTATTGCATCTAGGAACTCTTGGCAGCTCGCTCCCAGATGAGCGGACAGGTCAATGTGGAGATAGATGCAGCCCCACAGGAAGACCTGACAAAGGTCATGGCTGAAATACGTGAGCACTACGAAGCCGTTGCTGCCAAAAACCGCAAAGAACTTGAGACTTGGTTCAAGTCTAAGGTAAAATCTGATGTTTTTTTTTTTTTTTTTAAAGAACTATATTGTAATGTAAAACAACAGATGACTTATCTGACTGCAATGTATGATTTTCCTCTCATAGAGTGAAGCCCTCAGCAAGGAAGTTGCCGTGAGCACAGAAACCCTCCAAACATCCCGATCTGAAATCACCGAGGTTAAACGCACGCTCCAAAGTCTTGAAATCGAGCTACAATCACAACTCAGTATGGTAAGCAAGCAGAGATGAATCTTGTAAACGTTGGTCATCACATTGCATAGAACACAGAGTAACTAGGATTTCCCCAACAGAAAGCATCGTTGGAAGGCACTTTGGCAGACACACAGGCCCGCTACGCTTCCATGTTGTCCAGCTACCAGCTCCAGGTCACCAGCCTGGAAGAGCAGCTGATGCAGCTTCGTGCCGATCTGGAGCGTCAAGGGCAAGAGTATAAGATGCTTCTGGACATCAAGACCAGACTAGAAATTGAGATTGCAGAGTACAGAAGACTGCTGGATGGAGAGGCTACTAGGTAAGAAGCAAATACAACACACTGTCTCTTAATAAATACATTTATATAGCGTCAGTTTTTTCAGTGAGCAATGATGGTTTATTATAACAAACAGAATTAAAGTGAGATGGAGATTTCTGTAATATTCTTTGTTTTCTACCTCTGCAGCCTCTCTGTTTCAAGCACAAGCTCATCCTCGACTACACGCAAAGTGGTAACCATTGTGGAAGAGGTTGTGGACGGCAAAGTGGTCAGCTCGTCCTCCCAGTCTAAAAGCGAGGTTGTGTCTCAGAAGCTCTCTTGAGCAAAAACAACAACACTTCGAGTTATGAAAAACCAATAAACTGCACTAACGGTGCTCTAACTCTGCATTCCTGGTGTTTGTCTCATTTTCTTCTGTTTTGTTGTCATATTTTATGTCACAATAGGAAAATTCATGCAAAAATATTTGAAATCAAACTACAGATATGCTAGGGTTATAGCCTAGTTGTGGTAATATTAGAGTTAAAAAACAAAAACAAAATTATGAAAGTTAACTTTAAAGAACATTTATGTGCTCGATTATCATAAAACTTGAAATTAGAAACAGCTGCTGATGCATTAACTGACATTAAATCAGGCTAAAGTTAATTTCTCCTCAAAGTAAATGTCTTTTTAAGAATTATATCCAATTACAAAAATAAGATAAATGCTTCACATTTACAACAATGATTAAATCTCTCTCTAGTGAGTACACACCTTTGAACACATTTATTATTACTGGGTACAAGAACAGGCTGGGAAATCTGAAACATGACAAATGTCGCAATGCTATGATATGAGGTGCTTGCAAAGGCAATAAAATAAAAGCAAATATAAGTTACACAACCACTATGTTCACTGACAAACCAGGTCTCTGCTTCTTCCATTTATCCCTTGCCGTATTGATGCATCTGACAGCTGGTGATTTCAAAATCAACTGAAAAAAGGTGACATATGTTGGGATTTGAGGCCCATTGCACATTACACGAATCCACTGGAATAACGTTCTATAGTAGAGACAGTGTTTAATAAATACATTTAAAAATACAGCGTTTACACACTGACTGATTCAAATAATCAATCTAGTTTAAAGGCAGATGAAACAGCGCTGATTCTCCACAGCACCGACGCGAAAAACAGGAGAAACTTTGTGCAACAACATTCCAATTAGAATACGTTTTAATCCACAGTGGATTTACTGTAGTGACACTTATTGGCTTAGAATACCCCCAAAACTGGTAAATATTAACTGATTTTTACATCTTCAATTCAAAACTACTGCAAAACTTTAGATCAATGAGTGAAGGAGCTTCTTTCAACAAGCTTTTGGCTGCTTTATTTCTTTTACTAACCACCAGATGGCACTTCTTCCAACATTCTCGAGGCTTTGAATCTTTTTCCGGAACAATCAGAGGAAAGACTCAGTGCTTATGAGGCAACTTTGTCCATCATACTCGCCTCGTTGAAATGCGCGAGCGCTCTTGTGGTCGAGCATGCAATCTCCGCTGGCTAACCAAACAAGAACCAGCATTCTTACAATAAACTGACCTTATGGGATTCATTTAGAGAAGCGGGTTTTAGGTTTAGGTGACTCTGTTGCAGGACTCTGATAACAAACATACTTTTTTTGTGTTTTTTGTATCACATTTTGTGTACTACTGAAAGGCCATCTTGTAAAATATATACAAGCTAGGTTTATCTAAAATTACACAAGCTTGGATTTTCTTTTTCCCCCTTTTCAAGCTTGGTGCAGTGGTGCCCCCAGAAAATTGTAATTGGGTGCCAGAGGAGGCCACAGCAAATCTTTGGGTGGAAAACCAAAGATAAATAAGTAATATTATCAGTGTAATTATCCTTATTTACTTTTGTTCCTGGTTAATGTAACATACTTTTAATTAGCAATTAATGGCTCTTTAAATAGCCTAGTCTATTTCTTTTGCTTAAAATTAAGCCTAATATACATAACTAATATATGAGCAAACCAAATAAAAGGACAACATTTAGTTTAAAAACAATTTATAAGCCAATCATTTTCCACATACCTTTACTGTACACAAATGCTGCATAGGCCATGTCTAACATGAATAAAGAAGAATTTAACTAAATGCATTCATATGCAGACAATGTACATTTTAACAGAGTATACTCACAACCAATCCATATTCCTTTTTATTTCTGTTTTATTAGGCCACAACTTTATCATCTTTATTCTCCAAACTGTTCAATCGCTCATCGCTCATTGTATTTCTCAAGACAGTCTTGATTATTTTTATCACAGAAAAACTGCAAAATTGACATAGCAGTGTGACTAGACATAGTTTGAAAGCTAACTTTGCAGTGCAAGCCTTAATTTTAGCTAATGTATGCTAATGTAAAAGCTTTGTAAAAGCTTTACTGAGTAATGTTTAGTTAGCAAAAAAAAAAAAATCCCAGAGATAAAGGCGTTGAGAGCTTTGCGTTGTATGCTAATGAGGAAACTCCTGTTTACTCTGATAATGAAGCCTGGTTTGTTCACGTTTGGGTAGCTGCACAAACAAATGGCGCCTCGACCCACCAAAACGGGTGGCACCGACTGCTATGTAAGTCGGCTCTGAGTTCCATTTAATCAGAATCTTTCGACTGATAGCAACAGTCATTGACTCGTGTGCAGCCTTATAGTATGGCATCTTATGCAATGCTTGTTCTCTTATCTCAGGGAACCGATGTTATGCTAGTAACTGGAGCGTTTCCTTTTAAACTGTCTCTCCTATTGCTTTGTATGCTGTTGGGGAATGCATCCAACAGTGGCGTGCAATAAGGAAATGCAGAACAAAGCTTTAGACCACTGGTACTGAGGGCTCCTGTAAGAATGAGTTAATTTTGAGACCCAGGCCACCAGACTGTGGTCCATAAAACAAAACCTTCTCCACTCACAAAGGGGATTAGATAAACTAAGAGGACAAAATCTGTGCCAGAAGGACTGGGACATCCAGGATCTAAGAGACTGAACCGGGGCCAAGTAGAGAGCACCTTAGGCACATAGTCATGTCTTGGTTTGAAGATGACTCAACATTTGTTAGGCCCAAATTCAAGGCATGAAGCACATTCTGACAATGCTTGTAAGCTTGACCAATGCTAATGCTAGAAGTTGGACGCCAGGGGCCATAAGTCGGCTGACTGGAGTGACTCAAAGGGTGGCTCTTGTAGGGTCCTATAAGGACTATGGATTAGTCCCATGTCGCCACAGTGTGAGGGTGAAGTGGGTTCAACCTCCGAGCTCCCCTCAGAACTTAACGACCAGGGCGGTCCCACCGAATGACTGGCCAGCCATGAGAGCGTGATTCGCCACGATGGCTGCCACATATGCTTTGAGCTTGGAAGGGATGCACTCCTTATCCAGCAGCTCTTGCAGAAAGGTTAACACAGATGACATGTCACAAGAGGAAGGGTCTTCGTTCCTTGCTGCACATCAGTCAGAATGACTGACCATTTGAGAGTGTACAGAATAATCTGAATAATTCTACACTGTAAAAAATAATTCAGTGGCTTAGTAAATTTCACAAAAATAAAGAGCTATATTTACTTAATAAAATCTTTTGAAATCATTTAAGTGATATTTTGAGTGGGTCAGGTTAAAAATAATAATTAAAAATCCAACAAATAATTTCTCTAAAATTTACATATATTATTTAAGTTTATGTAATGAAAATAAATAAGTATTTAACTAACTAATTATATTTTTAATATACCCTCAATATTTCTGGTGAATTCTAATAGAAATATTTGATAATTATTTACTTGTACTGATCTGTTTTAGAAACTAAAATTATTAAGTATTTCCTACCAATTTTCCTAAATAAAGTTCCAGCTTAATAAATGACGGTTTAAATAAATTGAGTAAATTTCGCGGCTAAAGTGATCACGTGTGCAGCTCCGCAGGAAAAAAAAATCTGCTTTCCTCAGCAGAGACGTCGACTAGCCTTACTCCTCGCAACTCCTGGTAAGTAACGTTAGTCAGCTAATCCTACTTACGTTTGTAACACTTTATTATAAAGTTAATAATTATTAAGCATTTCCTAACAGTTGTCTTTGTATTTTACGTCATCTTCAACAAGTTTCGTAGCTTAATCGAAGTCACCCGAAGGACGGCTTTCCTGAGTTTCCTCAGCAACGGCAAGACCCGCACTCCTGTCATATCGTGGTACGTTATGAAATTTTGTCAGCTAAAACTAAATATGTTTGTGATGTTTAATTCAGAAGTTAATTATTAAGGATTTCCCAACAATTGTGTTTGTATTTTGCGTCATCTTAAGAAGTTTAACAAGTTTCGTGGCTCAAGCAAGAGGCACCTGTCACTGAAGGACTGCTTTTCTCAGCAACGACGTGAACAGCATTACTCGAATTTCCTGTAAGTAGTCATTTTATAACGATGTATATTTGCAATACTTTATTCAAAAGTTGATTAAACATTGACCGTGTGTACGTGTACATAACAGTTTAGTTTTCTAAGTTAGTTAGTGGGGCAGCGATATGTGTGTTAGGGTTTTTTTTTTTTTTTTTGGAGTGGGTTAACGTTCGTACTATTTGGATCACCGTTTATTTCAACCGCCATTTGAAAGTCTAACGATAAGTGTACCGTGGTCAAGCAACTATAACTATACATGCCCAATGGAAAACGATTTTGTACAGGTTCCCCTTTGGGGTCAGTGGCTTGTCAAAAGGGAACACATCATTTATGAACTTTCAAATGACAACATTCTGTCTTGTAAAAAGCTGTCACGTTTTGGTAAAACATCATAATTACTACATGAACTCAAGTATGAGCTCTTAAATCACCACTACAAATACGCCATGCAAAAGTATTTAAAATGGCGTGGACATAACATAGACTGGTGCGTTTTAATCAGCTCCCACTATAGGGAGTCAGCCAGTTTAAGGCCTGCTCCGTTGTAAAATCATTCTAGTGCACTGAAACCTAGATCGCATACAATATCGGTCAAAAGTTTGAAAACAGTAAGCTTTTTAATGTTTCTAAAATAAGTTTCTTAAGCTCATTAAGCTTGCATTTATTTAAAAAAAAAAATGCAGAAAAAACAACCGTCTACCCCCCCCCCCCCCACCCTCTATCGCCATTTGGCTAGTAATTTTATATATATGGGTATATAGACCTGGTGGGTATTGAAGGACATGGGAGGCTGGGTGAGGGGTAAATTGTTTTAATTTTAATTAAAGTAATATTTTTGTTCCCTGAAACAGATCAGTTTAATTTTGCATCCTTAAATAGTTTGATTTCAAGTAGTGCAATTAAACAAGCTTTTTTGTTTCAAAACCATTAGTCATTTTACTTAAATATTAAACATGTTTATAAAGAAATTGGTTGAAATAATGCGGACCTCAATAAAAGCCTATAGCATTGATTTACAGCATAGAAGCTCGCAGTTGGTCTCTTTTCATTTTTCTTTTAGGTTTATTGTTAAAAATAAATGTCCCTATGTAGAAAATTAACCTGTCCTCTTGTTAAGAAGAATGCTGTTAATTTTTGCAACTCCTCCCCCTAGTAAACTTTGTTTGAGATTTTACCTATCATATGGTCCAACAGAATGTTTGCTTCTTCAGGTGCTATTTGTTTTGTGTATTTGTCGCTTTCTTGTAACATTCAGGTTTGAATGTAAGCTCTAACCAGTTATCTTTAAAATTTGCCTGTAGGGTTCAGCTGATCTACCGGTCTTCGTACAAGCAGAGTTGGCAGAGGAGGTCATAAAAATCTACATCCTTCGGGACAATGATGGGGTAGTCAGCGATGTAGGAGTTGTGATTGAGGGCATCACTGTCCTCCGCAATCTTGGGAATCTCAGCAGAGCCTGCTGCTATCTTTTGGGAGTCACATATGCATTGGATTTGAGATATCCCAAGACCCACAAAAATTAGCATATTGTGATAAAGTTCATTATTTTCCATAATGTCATATATTTTAGATTCATTGCACACCAACTGAAATATTTCAGGTCTTTTATTGTTTTAATGCTGATGATTTTGGCATACAGCTCATGAAAACCCCAAATACCTATCTCAAAAAAATAGCATATTTCATCCAACCAATAAAAGAAAAGTGTTTTAATACAAAAAAAGTCAACCTTTAAATAATTATGTTCAGTTATGCACTCAATACTTGGTCGGGAATCCGTTTGCAGAAATGAGTGCTTCAATGCGGCGTGGCATGGAGGCAATCAGCCTGTGGCACTGCTGAGGTGTGATGGAGGCCCAGGATGCTTCGATAGCGGCCTTAAGCTCATCCAGAGTGTTGGGTCTTGCGTCTCTCAACTTTCTCTTCACAATATCCCACAGATTCTCTATGGCAGGTGTGCTCAACCCTGCTCCTGGCGATCGACTGTCCTGCAAAGTTTAGCTCCAATCCTAATCAAACACACCTGAAGCAAATAATTAAGGTCTTCAGGCTCACTTAAAAATTAAAGGCAGGTGTGTTTGATTAGGGTTGGAGCAAACTTTGCAGGATAGTCGATCGACAGGAACAGGGTTTGGGACCCCTGCTCTATGGGGTTCAGGTCAGGAGAGTTAGCAGGCCAATTGAGCACAGTAATACCATGGTCAGTAAACCATTTACCAGTGGTTTTGGCACTGTGAGCAGGTGCCAGGTCGTGCTGAAAAACGAAATCTTCATCTCCATAAAGCTTTTCAGCAGATGGAAGCATGAAGTGCTCCAAAATCTCCTGATAACTAGCTGCATTGACCCTGCCCTTGATAAAACACAGTGGACCAACACCAGCAGCTGACATGGCACCCCAGACCATCACTGACTTTGGGTACTTGACACTGGACTTCAGGCATTTTGGCATTTCCTTCTCCCCAGTCTTCCTCCAGACTCTGGCACCTTGATTTCTGAATGACATGCAATATTTGCTTTCATCCGAATAAAGTACTTTGGACCACTGAGTAACAGTCCAGTGCTGCTTCTCTGTAGCCCATTTCCTGCACACGCCTGTGCACGGTGGCTCTGGATGTTTCTACTCCAGACTCAGTCCACTGCTTCCGCAGGTCCCCCAAGGTCTGGAATCGGTCCTTCTTCACCATCGTCCTCAGGGTCCGGTCACCTCTTCTCGTTGTGCAGCATTTTTTCCCACACTTTTTCCTTCCCAAAGACTTCCCACTGAGGTGCCTTGATACAGCACTCTGGGAACTAGAGCCCGACCGATATGGATTTTTGGGGGCCGATGCCGATGCCGATATTAACTCGAAAAGAGCCGATTTATAAGCCGATATTTTGATTTTGAAAATAAACTGGATATTAGACCCATTTCCTATATACTGCACTTACACAACATTCAATAGCAAAATATCTGCCTGTTCTATGTATGTGGGCTGTATAAACCATTTTCCAGAAGAGATTATGTAAAAAAAAAAAAAAGCCTTAGATTATAGTCTCAATGACTAAACAATTGCACATCAAAAGTATATATTTTTTAATGGTCAAAAAAACAGTCTGATTTTAAACATTTAACACTTTTACTTTCTTCCAGTTGAAGCTGGTTTTAACAGTCTGTGTGTGTTCTGTAAATAAATTATAATACTAAAGTTAAAGTATTTGCAGAAGTAGTCCCACACTTTGCTGCTACAGCATTCACCTTTTTCAGCCATCTGTAGGGCAGAAAGAGACAGAGAAAGAATAAGCATGTGTATTAATAATATCACCATGTATCATTACTCGTGTCATCATTAGAATTAGAATGATAATAAACAGGGATCTCCTACATAGGCAAAAATGAGAAATATATATATTTTTTATTTGTCAACCAATAGGTATTACCTATTACCTACTTCTATTTAACAATATTACAACATTTTCCTGTTATGTCTTTAAAGCTGCTTTGAAACAATCTGTAAAAAATAAAAATAAATAAATAAAAAAAAGCGCTTGTTCAGCTCACATTTATTTACATGTCCCCTCTGGTTAATTATTTCTGACGCACCTACTCGAAGTTGAATGGTTAACGTTAGTGTCATGAACACACCGCTGTCAATTTTGAGAAGAACCACCTTCAATCACGTTAATAGCAAGCATTTAAGGGGCCTGCTAAAAAGGAAGCTATATTAGCGTTAGAATAACATAAGGCTGTAAATATCGAATATTTTAGTAATCGAGTCTATGATAGGCTTTTGTACATTCTGCTGAACAACAGCCTTTAACTGGACTTTTATTTTGACGGGTTGGCGTACATTTACAGTTCTGTGTGTGTGATGTGATGCTGCTTTTACTTAAATCAAACGGTCAAATGCTCATGAAGTGACTGTCAGAGCAGTTCTGGAGATGTTGTTCATGTGTTCACGTGCTTAGTTAGTGAGACAGCGGACGCTGAATTCACCGCGAGCTTTATGCGCTTACGTGTGTTTAATGAATGAAGAGGCGCTTCTGCACCATTCATTAACAGAGACACGCAGAACATGCAGGATTCATATTTAAACAGACTATTCCGTCTTAATACTTACAGATATTCGTCAATATCGTGATTTGATGTAAGTGCAATGACCTATTTTTAATGAATTCATTCAATAACATAACAGCTGTTGTTTTTTCGAGGCACGCTGTACATAACTTCTAGTCATTGCCCCCCTGCCACAGTTACCCGGTCATTATGTGGGAAACACTGCAGATATATTTAGAATAAGTTAAACGATAACGTTATAGTTTGACATCTTATTAACGTTCGCACTCTTCCACTGATAAACATGGTATTAGCTCCGTGGCTAATCTAATATATAGATTCTAATATAGCAATGCATTAGTGGCTGTAAGTGATGTTACAGAATATTTATAAGTGATAATGATAGGACCGTTAGCTAGAACTACCACATCATTGTATATACAGTGTATGAACTAAATCATTTCACATGAAGAACGACAGACTCACCGTCAAAACAGAAAAAAAATCTCTGTGGCTGGCTTGGCTGATCGCTTTCTTCGCTAGTGGATTTCTGGCGCTGTTGTCAACTCTGGAGCTGCAGAGCTCCCTCTGGTGGGTAAACTATGCAACACTCATAACATGAGTAAAGCATGAGACTCCGTTTCTCATGTTCCATCGGCCGTTATAAACGCCGATGCCGATTTAAATGCAATAAGCTCATATCGGCCGATAATATCGGCCGGCCGATATATCGGTCGGGCTCTACTGGGAACAGCCTATTCGTTCAGAAATTTATTTCTGTGTCTTACCCTCTCGCTTGAGGGCGTCAATGATGGCCTTCTGGACAGCAGTCAGGTCGGCAGTCTTACCCGTGATTGCGATTTTGAGTAATGGACCAGGCTGGGAGTTTTTAAAAGCCTCAGGAATCTTTTGCAGGTGTTTAGAGTTATTTAGTTCATTCAGATGATTAGGTTAATAGCTCGTTTAGAGAACCTTTTCATGATATACTCATTTTTTTGAGATAGGAATTTTGGGTTTTCATGAGCTATATGCCAAAATCATCAGTATTAAAACAATAAAAGACCTGAAATATTTCAGTTGGTGTGCAATAAATCAAAAATATATGAAAGTTTAATTTTTATCAGTACATTATGGAAAATAATGAACTTTTATCACAATATGCAAATATTTTGAGAAAGACCTGTACTCACTTGAGTTGTTCCAAAAACTGTTTCTTGAGCTGGATCCTCCAAAACTCTCTGTTAATGTTCAGAGGTTAAAAAATTATCTTCTTGCATAGTAGTGGTTCATGATCATCCCACAGAATGGCTATTCCTGATGGAAGTGTTTCTGTTATCGGATTAATTCTGTTGAAGGGATAGTTCACCCAAAAAGATAATGTTGTCATAATTTACTCTCCCTCAATTTGTCCCAAACCTGTACGAGTTTCTTTCTTCTGTTGAACACAAAAGATATTTTAAGTGAAGTGACGTGACATTCAGCCGAGTATTAAAGAGTGTTGGTTAACGCATTTAAAGGTTGCCATTGACTTTGCATAGTATACTTTTTTTCCTACCATGGAAGTCAATGGCAACTTTCAACTGTCTGTTAACCAACATTCATTAAAATATCTTTTGTGTTCAACAGAAGAAAGAAACTCGTACAGGTTTGGGACAACTTGAGGGCGAGTACATTATGACAACATCATCTTTTTGGGTGAACTATCCCTTTAATATTGATGTAAGTGTTGCTTTTTTTATGGTTTAATGAGTGGTAATGAGTGTGACTGCAAATGGCTGGTATGCACCAGGAACAAAGAAAGATGTCATTTCTCTTACGGCTATCGTATTTTACATGTAATCTACTTGAATTCTAAGATGGATGAAATGTTTCATAAGGTTTAATCATTTCCCTTATGGCTACTTTACAGTTTTTAATTTTTGCAATCTACTGGAATATTAAAATGGATAAAATGTTTCAAAGGTTGATTTTAGACTTTGTGTAATGTTTAATTGACAAATAAATGTTTAATAAAAAAATGTGTTTCTTTCATTTGGTTTTATTATATTAATTGTAAAGGGTAAATAGTGTAAAAAAAAAAGTGAATGCAACATTTTGATAATTTATAGTCCAATATTAAGTTAAATTCACTTTTACATGTAGTAAACATAGCACATTTGTTTGGTTAAATTTCATCCAATATTTCAATTATATCTACTCAATATTTTTTGTTTATTTTACATAGAATTTCAGTTGTGGTGTTTTATAATTTTGATTATATCTAATTAATTTTATTTCTCATATAAAGTTATTCAGTTATTCAGATTTACTTAATTTTTTTACTTACAATTACTCAATTTAAACAGTATATTTCATTGATTTCACAGCTTTAAAATTTACTCAATTTTTTTGAGTGTAAAAATGTTTCACCAAAAAAATTGAGTAAATAATAGTTAAACTTTTTACAGTGTAATTTGAGTTTTAAAGACTGGATTCACTGTCTCATCAAACAAATGTCCATTCAAATATATATATTTTTATTAAACTAAATATCCATCCAACTTTTATGTTGAACTAAAGGCAAACAATAACTAATAAAATATTAGTAACATTGACATATTTTTAATACAGAGATCTGTTTCTTTAGCTCAACAGCCTGAGGGAGGAATGTAAAGTTAAGCTGAACTTGGTGAGAAACATCCTGCTGCCCTTTGTAGTGCACACAGGTACATGCACAAACTTGAGTTGTTTCAAACAAGCATCCACTTTTATTGCCCCTTTATAGTAAAACTGTTATGTAATAAGTCGCTGTAGGCGAATCTTAAATTGACATTAAGATCAGCACACCTCCATGAAGTTTCATACCTTGTCCAGTTTAATCCTTTTGCACTTTGATAGACTTTCCGTAGTCAAACTTGCTTCTTTCAACACAGCTACAACACTTGCGTGATGCAACTAGTGTTCAAATTCTGTAGTGAGCTTTTTGTGGCTTAGATTTTAGAGTCACAATTCGTTTTAAATGAGTGCATCATTGAAGCAATAATTCACCCCAAACTTCTGTCATTTGACAGAACAGCTTGTGGTTCAAGCAAAACCCATTGTTTTATCACAATTTCACCATCAACCATAACTCCTTCAAAAACAACCAGAAACCTTGGAGTTATGATTGATTATCAGCTAACTTTCTCAGACCACATTGCTAAAACTGTCCGGTCCTGCAGATTTTCTTTACTCAACATTAAGAAGATCAAGCCCTTTTTTTCAGAGCATGCTGCACAACTCCTTGTTCAAGCTCTTGTTCTGTCCAGGTTGGACTATTGCAATGCTCTCTTGGCATTTACAATTAATCCAGAATGTGGCAGCAAGATTAATTTTTAATGACCCAAAAAGAATACACGTCACACCTCTGTTTATTAATTTGCACTGGCTAACAATAGCTGCTTGTATAAAATTCAAGGCATTGATGTTTGCCTACAAAACTACCACTGGCTCTGCACCCATTTACCTAAATTCATTACTTATGACTTAAGTGCCTCTACAAGCTTGCGTTCTCCAAGTGAACGTTGCTTGATTGAGCCATCCCAAAGAAGCACAAATTCACTTTTATAGACTTTTAAATTAAATGTTCCCTTCTGGTGGAATGACCACCCCAACTCAATCCGAGCAGCTGAGTCCTTAGCCATCTTCAAGAATCGGCTTAAAACACATCTCTTCCATCTTTATTTGACCCTCTAACTTTAGCACTCACTATTCTTCTTCTATTCTTTTTATTTTTTTATTATTATACAATAATTTATTATACAATTATATAAAAAAGACCTCTAATACTAGGTTGCTCTATTCTTTTTATTTATTATATTATTTAAAAGCCCTTGCTACGTGTACTGCGTTTAAGCTAACTGAGATTTGTTATAGCACTTATATATCATTGCTCTTTTTGTTGTTTTTGATTGCTTCCATTGTCCTCATTTGGATAAAAGCGTCTGCTACATGACTAAATGTAAATGTAAATGTACTACCTAAGTTTTTTCAAACCTGTAGGTTTAGAAGAATGTGATCAACCAATCAGTTTCTGGTCCCCATTGACCTCCATATGTTTCTATACCATTGAAGTCATTGGGCACATTAAACTGTTTGGTTATCATCATTCTTCAAAATATATTCTATTGTGTTCAGCTAAAGAAAGAAACATAATTACAGAATTTTCATTCTTGGGTGAATTATCCATTTGAGTTAACAGGCTATAAGGTTGTTCTAGAGTAGAATACTCTAGTTTTAGAGTGCGGTAAAACCAGCAGTGAAAAACAAGAAACATACATGAATGTGTGAACATGTACAAAGCTGCTATCATCTGAGAAGAGTCTGGAGAAGGAATGCAAGCTTCTATCTTACTTACTTCAGGGGCCGATCAATCAACCAATCTTAACTCTTAGCGTCACCTTTCATTTCAGGTGATTTAAGCTGACAGAATACCTTGGTGTCAGCAAGTTTTTGATGAAATAAGGTCAACATGTCCTCATTAGGAAGCGTCAGTCTCGGTACCATCACATATAAGGACCCCGAGTTGCTCTACTTTTCTCACTCTCCAGCCAGAGCAGAGGAAGACCACAAACCACCGTCCATATGGCTACCATCTTCTCCAGCGGCAGCTTCGTTTCCAGCAGGTCCTCTATGGGCTCCTCACGCTTCTCTGCAGGTGGAGGAGGTGGCGGCATCAGCTCCATGAGAGCTGGCAGCGTGTACGGAGGCGCAGGAGGTTCAGGGGTCCGTATCTCCAGTGCCTCTCGCTCCATGGCCTCAGCAGGTTCAGGAAGCGGCTTTGGCTTTGGAGGTGGATTTGGTGCTGCAGGTTCAGGATTCGGTGCTGGTTCAGGATTCGGTGGTGCTGCAGCTGGAGGAGGATTCAGCGTCAGTGGTGGAGCAGATGACAGCATCACTGGCAATGGAAAGTTCACCATGCAGAATCTCAACGACCGTCTGGCTGCTTACCTGGAGAAGGTTCACTCCCTTGAAAAGGCCAACGCTGACCTTGAGCTGAAGATAAGCCAATTCCTTGATAACAGAGTCTCTCCTACAGGTGCTACTCATAACTTCTCTGCCTTCGAAGCTACTATCAGTGACCTCCAGGCTAAAGTAAGTCTAATCACTTTGAGGTTACTGCTAGAAGAAAATGATCATGAAATAAGTAAATAAAATAAAATCAATATTCACTTTTTGTTCACAGATCTTGAGTGCCTTGAAGGAAAAGAACACAGTGCACCTCAGCATTGACAATATCAACTTGGCTGCAGATGACTTCAGAATGAAGTAATAATTCATTATTATTATTTTTTTTTTCATAGAAAATTAATAGAGTATATGCTGTGGAAAAGCACATAAATAACCGAAAAATAAAAAAATAACTGTGCAACTCATTTTCAAATCAACTTTGAAATCAAATCAAATCAAAATTGATTTTTACAATTTTTTAAAGTAATGCTTTGATCGCACCAAATGACCTTTTAAAGGGATGTTCACTCCAAGATAAAAATTCAGTCATCATTTACATCAACCTCCACTTGTTTCAAATCTGTATGAGTTTCTTTATTCTGCTGAACACAGAAGAATATATTTTGAAAAATGTTGGTAACTAAATAGTTGATGATAGCCATTGACTTCCACAGTATTTTTTCCATTCAATGGAGGTCAATGGCTACCATCAACTGTTTGGTTACCAACATTCCTCAAAATACCTTTAATGAGTAATGAACTAGTAAAACTAGCAAAATAGGGAAAAACAGCCAGTAAGAGCAACAGAAATCTTCAGGTTGATAAAAAAGTAATATTTTATAATGTTCCTTTCTGTTGGACAGATATGAGAACGAGCTGGCGATGCGTCAGTCTGTGGAAGCCGACATCGCAGGGTTGAAAAACGTTCTCAGCGAGCTCAACATGAGTCATAAAGACCTCAACCTGCAGATCGAAGAGCTCACAGAGGAGCTGGTCTACATTAAGAAGAATCATGAGGAGGTAGTAAATCACTGCAAAACCTTCAGAAGGGAGTAAAGCAAGCTTAAGACACTACGAACTGTTCCAGTTAAACATTTTAGACAGGAGGTCAGGTCACGTAAGGTGCTTTATAGCTTTAAGCTCACTGTTTTGTGACATATTTCCATACCATGCCATTTGAAGGCAAGAATGAACAGGCGGTGATGAGAAGCTGGACATCTGAAAATCATATATGCTATATCTTTAGGACCTCTTGGCCTCTCGTGATCAGATGAGTGGACAGGTCAACGTGGAGATTGATGCCGCACCACAGGAAGACCTCACCAAAATTCTAGCTGAGATGCGTGAGCACTACGAGACGGTCGTGGCCAAAAGCCGGAGAGACCTTGAAGGCTGGTTCCAGCAGAAGGTAAGTTCAGTCCAGAACTTCACTCTGTTCATGACAAACGCTACACACAGTCAAAAATGTTGGAAATAAAATTATGTAATGCTGGGTTTATACATGGGTTAAATTAAACAATCTTTATACAATCACTTGCAAAAAAAAAACACTTCTTTTGCAGTCTGAGACCTTGAAACAAGAGGTGGTAACAAGCACAGAGACCTTGGAGATATCGAAAACTGAGGTCAACACTGTGAAGAGCACAGTGCAGTCCCTGGAGGTGGAGCTTCAGTCTCTTGTTGCCATGGTGCGTATGTGCAGAAGAATATATGGACACATAAGTGACACATCAAAACGCATGTCAATTGGTTTGACTGGTTTTATTATCTAAAGACCAATCGAACCAGTTGGCATCTACAACACAATATTCAAGCCAAATGTTTCACATAAAATAAATCTGTTACATTCAAAACCTTTTAAAAGTAGACACTTCCTGATTGTATTGAAAATGTATAGTTTTGGTCATCAGCGCTAACATATTTTTCTCTCAATATCCCCACCTCACAGAAATCATCCATGGAAGGCACCCTGAGTGAGACTCAGAATCGCTACGCCCTGAAGCTGTCTGGCTACCAGGCACAGGTGAGAGTTCCCCAGCGTATGCATCTCATAAATCTTACAGACAGATCTCTTACTGTGGCCTGATTAAAATGTGTTGGGGTTAAAAGTTCTGTCTTCTCCCCTCGGGCTTGCAGGTGGGTGGAATGGAGGGTCAACTGGTGCAGCTTCGTGGAGATCTGGAGCGTCAGAGTCAAGAGTACCAGATGCTTCTGGACATCAAGACCAAACTGGAGCTGGAGATTGCAGAGTACAGAAGACTGCTGGATGCAGAAGCCAGCGGCAGGTAAATCACACAGCAAGTACTTTACATGCTTTGCTTCAGAGTTATTGGAAAATTCTTGAATTCATGCAGACTGAGTAACATTCTTTTCCTGCTATAAATATATATAATATATATATATATATAATACTTGTTCTTTTATTATAAATAATTATTCTAATTGCAATAATTGTAAACAACACACAAAGGTGCACAGCAGAACTCTGTAGTTCAAAAATAGTTCTTTCAGTTGCTGTGAAAATGTCCATGGGAACCTTTATTTATAAAGGAGAAGCTAGTTAGCTTGCAGTTCTGTGTTAGTTTGTGGTTTACAGCTTGAAAGACAACATTTGTAGTACAAATTAAGCTTTGCAAGTTTAACTGTTTGGGTGTTTTTGTTTGCAAACAGCCTCACAATCTCAGGCAACTCTGACTCCAGCTCCTCCTCCGGCTCGATTGCTTCCACTAAAACAGCTATGATCACCGTTGTGGAAGAGGTGGTTTCTTCAACATCCCTTGTTAAGTGAAGCGAACCAGTCGTGATGGTTGGAGAACAGAGCTGAAGCTCCTCTCATGCTGTCAGAATATAATTATCTTTGAGCATTTACAACAACAATAAAACTAATGTCAAAGACAAAATGTGCATGTTACCTCATCTATTCTACATGGATGCAATTTAGAGATTCTTTACTTAAAGTTAAAGTGACCAGTAGATGAAAATGAAAATGCACTCCCTCTATTCCCTCCAACATGTAGATGAGTTTGTTTCAGCATCAAACAGATTTGAGAAACCAATAGACCCTTAGCAGTGAATGGGTGCCGTCCGAATGAGAGCCCAAACAACTCATCAAAATAATCCACACCACTGGAAACAAATCTAGCATTAATACGTTTTGACTTTAAAAGGTTGATTCTGTCTAAAATACATAATATTGTTTTCCCCAAGCGAAAAAGTCACTTCGTCTGAATCAGCAGAGAAATATGCACTAATCAAGCAGTTTAAAAACGCATATCTTGGCCAGAAAACTCAGATTTTGGCCAGAAGTGATGGTTTGAAGTTAAAATGCCTTGATGGATTTATTTATTACAAACATACAGCTTTTCATATCACACGACTATTTTGAAGGACGGGAGTCAAGTGGTTACTTGTGGATTATTGTGGATTTTTTTATCAGCTGTTTGGACTCTTATTCTGACGGCACCCATTCAGAGGATTTATATAGCACTACTAAAAACAACCAAATGGCTTTACATAGTATCAATACAAAAGCAACAAACAGGCAGTATTAACAAATCAAACCTCATAATAGACACCACTTTTACCCCATTCAAGTTCATCTGTGCTAGGCTGCCAGAACTAAGTGAGCTTTCAGCAGGTTCCCGAATACTGATAAAGACGTAGCAGATCTGATACATAAAGGTAACTCGTTCGTTGGTGAGCAAGTGATGTAACGCTATTTCTCCAGATCTGTTCCAATGAAGAAACAAACTTGTTTACACCTTTTATCTGTAACGTGCTACTGCTATAAAGAGTGCATGACGGACGGAGAATATTCCACAAAAGTCCTTTAAAGATAAATCCACAAGAAATAAAGACTAGAATTCCAAGGAGCAGGCGTAGCTCAACACAAATGTAAAGCAAAACAAATAACCGGCAAAGGAACAGAACAAAGCACAGAGAATACATACAAAAGCAAGCGAGGGAATAATGACTAAATTAAAGAAACACAGATGAACAGAATGACATAATTAAAACAACTCAGGAAAACTAGGTCAAAGGAAAACTAGCAGGCACATAAAAGAGAGTTAGTACAGTTTCAGCAAATTTACATTTAGAGGTGTTCCTTTCATTTTAAACATGTCCAATGGAGCAGTTTAGCCACAGACTTGCACAGATGACAGCATCTGCTGACTGAATAAATATGAATGTGAATAAACAACATTTCATGGAAGTGAGATTAAACATTCATTTCAAGCAGGAATGACAAATCTCACGTCCGTGTGTTTTGACAGTCGACCAAAGAAGGCCTGTGCAAAACCTGCAGAAATCTGCCCATTAACATTCTCAATCCTGATGCCCTATAACACAGTGAAGTACTTTTGATTTATACATTGCTCGCAAAACATTTATATATATATGTGTGTGTGTGTGTGTGTGTGTGTGTGTGTGTGTGTATGTAATTAAATGGAAAAAACACCTTTTTCCAGTTAAAATATATATTAAAAAATGCTATAACAAGTTAAATGTATTAAGCATATTTTACAGTGCAAAATATTTTAGGCAAAAGCTTGTTTTCAGATCTTGTATTTTTAATTTAAGTGTATTTTGATTTTTTTTTTCACTTTTAAGTATAAACGAGTTACAAACATACCAAAACAAGGCAAAATTCAGTAAGATACAATACATGAAAAGAAGTTTTAATATCTTACACAGTTTTGTTAGTCAGTGACACTTATCTTGTCAGCAACACATTTTTTTGACATTTAGTGCTAATCACAGGGCTAACAGGAATAATATTAATCACACCCATCACTGTTACTCACTAAATCACTTCTGCTGTGTTGAAAAAGCACCTAAAAGGTCAAAATGGAATGAAAGATATTTAATTACCACTAAAATAACAAGCAGCAAACAAACAAATCTGGTTATTGTTCTGATGCTTAGTGAACCTGCTTTGATAAACCTCACCTTTTCATCATGGTGCTGATGAACATAAAGAAACCGCAAATGTCAAACACGTTAAAAGTAGAAGTGTTTTCAGCCGAGCCCAGCCCAGCCCATAAAAGAAACGTGGTTTGGTCAGTAAGCATGAAATTATTTTTGTGGTAACATGCCCATGGAGGAGGCGATGAAAAGGTCTTGCTGAAAATGATTGCTACTAACACGTCACTTGTTTCTGGGATCTCTTTTGATGAAAATGAATGTTGTGCTGGACTCTATGCACAGGAATTTTTTTCTAAAAGTGTTAACAATTTGTAAATTTCCACACAGGAAAAATAACTAAGAAAAAGGAAAGAGAAAAGCATCATGCATTAAAACTAATTAAAAAATTAAAAAGTGTTTTAAAAAAAGCATGGAGAAGTAGATTGCAATATTATTGTTATAATTTACCGTTATAGTTTTTTTTTTTTTTGTATAGCGCTTTTTACAATACAAATCGTTACAAAGCAACTACAGAAAATTACGTTTCTACAATATTTAAGAAACTTCATTCCCTCAGTGCAGAAAAAAATAATCTATATTTTATTGTTTTCCAGCAACTGTCTTAAAAACCAGATGCATTTACTTTCTGGTGTAGGTGAGATGTATTGTATTATAACAAAATATGAAATGAATATTTCATAATATAACAGCTTTCGATTTTTATATTTTAAAATATAATGTATTCCTCTGATGTTTCAGCATCATAACTCCAGTCTTCAGTCTCACATGATCCTTCAGAAATCATTGTGATATGCTGATTTGTGCTTATTGACTACTTATATTATGCTATAATTGATATATTATCATATATCAGTGACTAATACTTTAGCAGAAACCGTGACACACAACAATTCTTTGATGCATAGAAAGTTCAAGAGAACAGAATATATTCAAAATAGAATTTTAAACAATTCAAGCTGAACATTAAAAAAGTTTATATATGCTAACATGAAGAATCTACCAAAATGTATTTTGTTTTCAAGCACTTTTACGTATGTATGCATATATATGTATTACTAGAAAACAAGAAAAATAGAAACAGAAACGTATTTGTGGATATAAAGAAAACCAACCAGAAAGATTTGCAAGGCAGAGTCTTTTATCCAATGTTTCACCTTAGTTGTGACCTTTACGGTTGCTGGAATGGTTCCAGCGAATGCAGTGAGATGACATTCCTGGTGTTGTGTCTTGCATTCAGATTCACTCTATAAAAGAAGCCAGCGTTCTCCTGTCTTCATTTACTGACCTGTCAGAGCAGACACAGTCAACATGGCTTCCTCCTACTCCACCCGCAGCAGCCGCATGTCCTCCAGCGGCTCCATGCGTATGTCCACGTCTAGCGTGGGAAGCAGCCGTGTGGGCACCATGAGGGCCGGCAGCGTCTATGCCGGCGCAGGAGGTTCAGGGGTCCGCATCTCCAAGGCCACTCACTCTGTGGGAGGAGGTTTCAGCATGTCAGGATCTGCAGACAGCAGCATCATTGGCAATGAGAAAATCACCATGCAGAGCCTCAATGACCGTCTGGCTACTTACCTGGTCAAAGTGCGCTCACTAGAGAAGGCCAACGCTGATCTGGAGCTGAAGATCCGTCAGTTCCTAGATGGCAAAGCCTCTCCTGTTGCACGTGACTACAGAGCCTACTTTGTCACCATACAGGATCTTCAGGCTAAGGTATATTATGTTTTGCAGGATTACATGCTATAGAAGATCCTAAATATGGAACAAGAAAGTAAATATATGTTGATTTATATGTCCAGATCCTGGCATCCATTCAGATGAAGGGTAGAATGCATCTCAGCATTGACAACACCAGCCTGGCCATTAATGATTTCAAAATGAAGTGAGTCTTTTCAGAAGATTTAGCATGTTTCAAGTCCACAGCAATGGAAAGCTAGGCTGTTTTTAATAGATTTATTTATTGACTAAAGATCCAAACAATATAATTAGTAAATCTTTTATAGAAAAATGCAAAACAGCGGCATTATAACTTGTGGTATTCCAGATTTATTATAGTTAACTAAAATTAAAACTATTTTTTTTAATACTGTTACACGAAATTAAATGAAAAAAAAAAAAAAAATCTGTAATAAAATTTGTTTCAGCATTTCTCATTTTCATTTTGTAAAAATGTACTAAAATAACCAAAAGTAAAACTAACAGTTGCTGGAAAGTAAAAACAACAACAATAAAAATGACAATAAATAAATAAAAAATATAAACATATCAATTAATATATTAATGTTAAAATATTGAAATAAGAACAAAAACTATATATAAAACCTATTATAGTATTTTAATGATCCTTAAATAACAGTTAATAAATGAAACATTATCTCTTGTAAAGCTTATCAATTAATTAATTGTAAATTTTTTTGCTAATAAAACATTATAAAAATTATAACAAGCTTTGTATTCAATAATATGAGTGTTACATTGAATTAGTTTTATATGAGTTTGGAGGTGGACATCCTGCAGTAAACTGACTTGTGTCCAGTCGATGTGAGTGTTTTTAAAGAACGTGTGTCTCTGACAGATATGAAACGGAGCTGGTCATGCGTCAGTCAGCAGAAGCAGACATCGCCGGCCTGAAGAGGGTGCTTAATGAGCTCGACATCACCAGAAAAGACCTCACCATGCAGGTCGAAGGGCTGAAGGAGGAGCTGGTCTTTCTGAAAAAGAATCACGAGGAGGTGCGTAATGATTCTGTGTGGA
Source organism: Carassius gibelio (assembly GCF_023724105.1). NCBI lineage: Eukaryota > Metazoa > Chordata > Actinopteri > Cypriniformes > Cyprinidae > Carassius > Carassius gibelio. The sequence goes on along the minus strand of NC_068389.1, from coordinate 24,613,383 downwards.
AATTTAGAATAGAATAAGATATTTGAGTACAATAATCTGTCAGTTAGCTTTCTAAACTGTTTTTACACTGCAGATAAATCATTAATATGTATGTGCATTTACACTCTAAAAAATGCTTGGTTGTTTTAAATATGAAAATTTAGTCAAATATGCACTAAGGCAACTTTTTGGTTATTTTACTTATTCCATATTTGACCCAAAGTGAAATTCGAGATATGCATTGAGACAGATATTCTCGTGCATTTTACTGCATCATTTTGCATGATATGTTACCATTTAAGTATTCTAAAGAGCTGTTAAATATGATGGTGTTTACCAGTGAAGTAACCATGAATATGTATTGACACGTATCATTAGGATCTGTTGGCGGCACGGTCACAAATGAGTGGACAGGTTCACGTGGAGGTGGATGCAGCTCCACAGGAAGATCTCACCAAGATCCTGGCAGAAGTGCGCGAGCACTATGAAGCAGTTACAGCCAAGAACCAAAGAGATCTGGAGCACTGGTTCAAGACAAAGGTGAGGGACGGAAGCCGTTTCTCATCACCAAATCGGCCCACTTCTTTGAACTCATGTAATCCATCTCTGCTTTTTATTTCAGACAGAAACTCTGAAACAAGTCGTTGTCACCAGCACTACAGAACTGAAAACATCTCGCACTGAAGTCAACACAGTCAAATCCAAACTACAGGCTTTGGAAATCGAACTCCAGTCACTTTTAGCTACGGTCAGTCATTCATAATTGCCATAATGGCACTGACTCTTATTTTAGTATGACTTTATCCTGAATTTGCATGTTCTTGTTACTGTAGACAGCATCAATGGAGGCCACATTGACTGAGACGAAGAATCGTTATTCCCTAAAGATGTCTGGCTACCAACAACAGGTGAGTAGATATGCAATCACCAAAACTAATATAAAATTAACATTTTCTCATCGTCTACTCAAACCTGTATGACTTTCTTTTCTCTGTGGAACACAAGATGATGTTATTCAGTACATCTTAAGAATGGAAGATACAAGGAACAAAAGTTTTAAAGCAACAAAACAATTTCTATTTTTTTTTTTTGGTACTCCCAGGTCACCATCCTAGAAGAGCAGATTGTCCGCCTCCGAGGCGATCTGGAGCGCCAGCGTCACGAGTACCAGATACTCCTGGACATCAAGACCCGACTGGAGCTGGAGATCGCCGAGTACAGGAGACTGCTGGACGGAGAAGCCACGTGAGTTCATTCATTCTCTGTCACTCTATTATTATTGTTATTATTTTGAGAGTTTAAAAGGAAAGCCCCATATAACTGTTATTGTCCTTCTACAGTGTCAAAGCAACAACCTCCACGTCCACCTCGAGGACTAAAGTCATCACAGTCGTGGAAGAGGTTGTAGATGGGAAAGTGGTCTCCAGCTCCACGTCCTCAACCATGTCTGACAAGCGCATCATTTGATTGGCTGTAATGCCTGTTTTTGTTTGAAGCATGCACACAACTGGAAACCAAATAAAACAGCATTTAAACACTATTCTGATGGAGTTCTTATTTTATTTTATAATAAAATGTGCATATTCAGTTGAACTAATTCATTTATTTTGAATAAATTAGTTTAAAATATATAATATAAAATTATTTAAATATAAAAGTTTTATTAAATAATGCTATTTTATTTTGCTGAAAAGTATTATTACATTTATTTTTTTGAGTTTTTATTTATTTAGTTTTTTTTAACAGAAATGCATGCATTTTTATCTATATTATACTTTTTTATCCATATTTTTTTAATGAAAATAGACGCTGGATATATATATATATATATATATATATATATATTTTTTTTTTTTTTTTTTTTTTTTTTTATGGATATATTTCTTTATGGATTACCGAAATACTCTAAATGAGATAATTCAATAATGAATTAAATAAAACAACAATAAAATGTACAGGTTTATTCAGAAATCACTATATAATTATTAATTATGAATGTATCCATTTATTTTGTACAGTTCCATGAAAACACAACCTTTATTGTTTAAAGTATTTCACAATATCCTCTTTCACACACTACTGCTGTTTAAATATATCCTTATTACTTTCACAATAAATGTATTTAATTATTTAACTTATTTAATAACATTATAATAATTTCAGAATAAACTGGTACATTTAACTGTTGTTTTATGAAATTCCTTATTTATTTAGTTATTTCATTTAAGTACTTTGGTCCTCCTCTATAAGCCTAATTTTCAAGATTTGTTTTTTTTTAATGAAATAAAAGACCGATAGTCAGTGGTGGACAGTAACGGAGTAGCTTTACTTCGTTACTGTACTTAAGTACAAGTATCTGTACTTTACTGGAGTAGTTTTATTTTGAGTAACTTTAACTTTTACTTCACTACATTCCAAAACATAAGATCGTACTTTTAACTTCACTAACTTGAGGTAATTTTTATGAATAATGTCCAAATATTTTGATTCAACCACCTATATATATATATATATATATATATATATATATATATATAGATTACATCTAGGGACAAAAGAAAGGATGTGATGTTCAGAACATTGTAACTACAGTAATTATCAAAGAGGGGAAGAGATGCACCCCGTTTGGCCAGGGGTGTTTTTACACCACAGACAAGGTTTGAGAAGGAAAAAATCATTATGAAAATATAATTATATTTTCCTAAAATGTTCTTCCTAACTTCAGGCCTTATTATCATGTCATATATAACAGTGATGTTCTGTAAAACCACAAACTTTAAAACACTTTAAAACACAAGTCCATATCAGCAACAAAAATATTTCTTGACTCCATATAGTGGTTATTTTGGAAAAAATCCCAGGTATTTTGAGCAGTAGGATTATAAAAAAAAAGTGCTAATATAAAATTAAATTAGCCTATATAAAATTGCAGACATCTATCTTTCAGTACTTTTTTACTTAAGCACATCAAAAATTGAGTACTTTTGTACTTTCACTTGAGTAAAATTGAAAAAGGATTACTTTTACTTTTACTGGAGTAATATTTTATTATACGTATCTGTACTTTTACTCAAGTTTATTTAATTTTAACTTTTTATTTATCAAAGAATCCTGAAAAAAGTATCACAGATTCCAAAATAATATTTGGTAGCACAACTATTAATAGTTCTAATAATAAATCATCATATTTTCATGATTTCTAAAGATCATGTGACACTGAAGACTGGAGGAATTATGCTGAAAATACAGCAAATAGATTATATTTTAAAGGATATTAAAATAGAAACCATTATTTTATATATTTTATTTTGATAATTTAGAATTATTACTGAAATAGAACCTTTTTTGTTTCAAACTGTTCATTGAACAATAATAAATGAAGTACCTGAAGCTGACAATGAAGTAAATGTATAATAATTAGCAAAGATGATTAATTTAGCGCGCGCGTGTGAGGGGCGGAGACGCGCCGCGGAGCGTCAGACGCGCGTGAGGATCAAACACAGCAGAATGGTAGGAAACTTCACTCCTCTTATTATTTCTTTTACTATAGTGATTTATTTTTAGATATGTGATCTGAGTCTTTCATAGATTTGTAGAGTTATTAGAGTAGCTATAGAGTAATTAGAGAAATTGAGTTATTTTTTACATTCTTTTGTCGAAGTTTTCAGATCGGCACTTCGGAGCCTGTTCGCGACTCTGTTGATTCGGATCGCGACTTCGGAGCCTGTTCGCGACTCCGTTGATTCAGATCGGGACTTCGGAGCCTGTTCGCGACTCCGTTGATTCGGATCGGCACTTCGGAGCCTGTTCGCGACTCGGTTGATTCGGATCGGCACTTCGGTGCCTGTTCGCGACTCGGTTGATTCGGATCGGTACTTCGGAGCCTGTTCGCGACTCGGTTGATTCGGATCGGCACTTCGGAGCCTGTTCGCGACTCGGTTGATTCAGATCGGCACTTCGGAGCCTGTTCGCGACTCCGTTGATTCAGATCGGCACTTCGGAGCCTGTTCGCGACTCGGTTGATTCAGATCGGCACTTCGGAGCCTGTTCGCGACTCGGTTGATTCAGATCGGCACTTCGGAGCCTGTTCGCGACTCGGTTGATTCGGATCGGCACTTCGGAGCCTGTTCGCGACTCGGTTGATTCAGATCGGCACTTCGGAGCCTGTTCGCGACTCGGTTGATTCAGATCGGCACTTCGGAGCTTGTTCGCGACTCGGTTGATTCAGATCGGCACTTCGGAGCCTGTTCGCGACTCGGTTGATTCGGATCGGCACTTCGTATATATATATATTACATCTAGGGACAAAAAGAAAGGATGTGATGTTCAGAACATGGTTACTACAGTAATTATCAAAGAGGGGAAGAGAACCACCCCCTTTGGCCAGGGGTGTTTTTACACCCCAGACAAGGTTTGAGAAGGAAAAAATCATTATGAAAATATAATTATATTTTCCTTAAAATCTTCAGACCTTATTATCATGTCATATATAACTGTGATGTTCTGTAAAACAACAAACTTTAAAATACTTTGTTCTTACTGGTGAAAATCAGATGGTCATCTCTGTTTTCTCTCAGGTATATCACAGTGTAAGCTTCACAGTGAACATTACTCTCGTCAGCGTAGTCCATATCAACAACAAAAATATATCTTGACTCCATATAGTGGTTATTTTCGAGCAGTAGGATTATTTAAAAAAAAAAGTGCTAATATAAAATTAAATTAGCCTATATAAAATTGCAAACATCTATCTTTCAGTACTTTTTTACTTAAGTACATAAAAAATTGATTACTTTTGTACTTTCACTTGAGTAAAATTGAAAAAGGATTACTTTTACTTTTACTGGAGTAATATTTTATTATACGTATCTGTACTTTTACTCAAGTACTTGATTTGTGTACTTCGTCCACCACTGCCGATAGTGCACAAACAGCAGGTGGCGCTCAAATGTCAAATAAGGTTTGGCTTTCTTTTTCTTCTGTTCTTGATGTTTAGGAACAAACCTATCTACGAGACTTTAATAGTGCTTGATGAACAACTAAAAAATATTTCTACACGTGTATTTTTAGCTGATGTAAATCCGCTCTTCTCGTACCCGCCATCTTCGCCTTATTATAAGTCAGTGTACCATGTAGATTATTTAAAATCTTACATTTCCATGTAAACACGAAGTTACAGTTGACTATGCGATGTGTTGATGACAAACCTCTTATGAGGTGACAGCGACCTCTGGTGGATGACCTAAAAACCCTGGATATGAAAATTATATCGATGACATTAACCGTTTTCACCTCAAACATCAATTTTAGGTCAGCATTAAACATTGGAACGGGAGCTTTTATATTAAAAACACCATATACTTCAGTTCTGTACGCTATATATATATCCACGTGGCATTCATTGCTTTGCAAAATACCATAAATATGCAGCAGTGAATACAGATCTGACTCAAAAAACCATGCTAGGTCAAACACAGCTTGAAGTCATTCTAGATTGTATGCAACAACTCCTCAAAGATGCATATAATTCACTAACTACATGGATAACTACCCTGGAACAGCTGGGAGTCCAGTGGGAATTTAGCCTTTTGCTTTTGAACTATCAGTCCACATTCTTAAACATAAAGTTACTCATCTCACTGTTCCTTACATATTTAAAGAATTTAGCATTACTTAATCCAGATCAAGTAGTTATAAAAGCCATGCATGGACATTAAAAACTGTCTGAAGTAAAAATAATTAAAATAACTATGACTTAAAGATGTCAACATCCTTGTTGCCACAGTCTGTCATTTTAACCCACACACATCTGGGGGGAAAAACAACAACCTCTAGATCTTGTCAGCTTATGCAAAGTTTACTTCAGCCTTTAGACTGGCTCCCTTGTGAAAGAGGACACTGTCGGGACACCGATTAGGTGAAAAACATCCATAATAACCATTTATAGTCAAACAAAACAAGTCCAGTTATTCTCTAAGGATCTGCAAATATCAACAGAGACACAGATGGAACATGTGCAGACCGGCCCATAGAATTAAATTAAAATTATCACACATCAAGGCTGTAAATTAATATGAATAGGTAGAGAGATTGCATTTCTAACGGTTAAATTCTTGGATGAATGCTCTTGCAGATTGTTTGCTGTTATTTATGCTGACACATCCAATTCACCAGTTTCTTAACTCCAAATAACTCCACAGTTGACAACTTTATTATTATTTTCATATTTTTTTGCAGCTATTAAACTTTACTTTGCATCACTGATTTACTACTTTTAAACCCAGTTTGATTGCAAACATCTGTGCATTGCCTGTTTCTCTGTAACAAACACCTCTGTTTAAGAAATTCCACAGAGATGATTACACTACAGTCAACAAATTGCTCTAAACATTTTATGACTCATAAGTATGACATGTAAGTATAAAAATCACAAAATGTTTGGCAACTGAGACCTAATGTGCTTGGCCATTGAATCCAGTTTTTACTAGACTGGACGTAGACCAAAACCTACAGGTGCAGAAGCTGTCAACTTGTGGTTTAACTGATGCAAAAATAGCCACATTCAAACAATCAATGTTATTCATATGACTGAGGCAGCTTCACTAGCCTGAAAATTACCCCATGATTTACTCACCCTCAAGCCGTCCTAGGTATATATTATTTTCTTCTTTCAAAATAATACAATATATAGATAGATGCACGCACGCACGCACGCACACACACACACACACACACACACACACACACACACACACACACACACACACACATATATATATATATATATATATATATATATATATAATCTTTTTTTTGCCATTATAAATCTTGGAAGAGCCCGGACATTTTTTTTTTAATAAAACTCAGATTATATTTGTCTGAAAGAATAATTTACAGCAAGGTTTGAGGGGGGACTAAATTATGTGGCAATTTCTATTTTTTGGGGTGCAACTATCCCTTTAAGGATATAATTCTGTCATTTACTCCACCCTCAACTTGTTCCAAGCCTGTTTTAGTTTCTTTAAGTTGTTGAACACAATTGATATTTTGAAGAATACTGGTAACCATACTGTTGATGGTACCTATTTACTTTCATTTGATGGGAAAATATACTATGGAAGTCAATGGCTACAGTCAACTATTTGGTTACCAACATTTTTCTAAATATCTTCTTTTGTGCTCAACAAAACATCAACAACAACAAAAAAAACTCATACACACACACACATCTCAAGTTTGGAACTTAAAGGTGAGTAAATTATGAAAAGTATTTTCATTTTTGGGTGTACTATACCTTTAACTTTATAGTAAACATTCCTTCTGTTGTGTTATGCTACCAACCATTTTGCATTAGCATTTATCAGACACTGCTGTTAATAAAGAGATGGGTGAGAAACTTCTCCAAATGCACAATAGGAATACAGGAACTCGATTACAAATGGTTCCCAAATGAAGCAAATGCATGTTTGTATTTTGAATAAGAGCAAAGTAAATAAATAAATAAAAATAACAGCAGATATATTTATATATATTTTTGATGTTGTTGTTTTTACATTATTTTCTTTAATAATCCATTCCAGTACAGGGTTAAAGAATTACATATTATCAATAAACGTATACAAACAAGTATTTTCCAGGAGGAAAGAAACTAGAGCGGCACTCACTACAACACAGATCAGACAAGATACAAAGACTCTCTGTAAGCTCACCGATCCTGAACGTAGACACTTTCATAAGAGAAAATCAGTCACAGCTGTACCCAAAAGAAGAGACGTAAAGTATGAAAACATAATGAAACATATATATTTTAATAATATATATATATTTTAATAATATATATATATATATATATATATATATATATAAACTGAACAAAAAAGGAGTAATACTTTTGAGACATGATGAGGTTTCTTTCAGCTACTATCATTGCTGCCACTGCTGGCACTGCTAAGATCGGGCTGTTCTCTTTTGTGAATCTGCTCGTGTGCTTTGAGATGACCTGATTGGCTAAAATTCTTCCCGCAATGCTGGCAAATGTACGGCCGTTCGCCCGTGTGAGTTTGCTGGTGTGCTTTAAGATGTCCCAAGCGACCGAAACTTTTGCCGCACAGGGTGCAGCCGAACGGTTTTTCCCCGGAGTGAATCTTCTCGTGTGTTCTGAGGACCCCTGAATTGCTGAAAGTTTTGCCACACTGGGAACAGCTGTAGGGCTTCTCGCCTGTGTGGATTTGCTGGTGATTGCGGTAACTCATCTCTTTAGTGAAGCTCTTGCCGCACAGCGAACAGCAGAAGGGCCGCTCTCCCGTGTGGCTCAACTGGTGGGCTTTGAGTTCCTTCGTTTGACCGAAGCTCTTACCGCACTCGGCGCAACTGAACGGCTTCTCGCCCGTGTGCAGTCGCTGGTGCGAGCGGAGGTCGTCCGCCTTGGTGAAACCCTTTGGGCAGTGCGCGCAAGTGTAAGGTTTTTGCCCCGTGTGGATGAGCTGGTGTCTTTTCAAGTTCCCAGCCTGTCCGAAGCTCTTCCCGCACTGGGAGCAGGTGTAAGGCCTCTCGCCGGTATGGATGCGTTGGTGAGTCTTCAGGTTACCCAGAGTGCTGAAGTTCTTCCCGCATTGAGTGCAAGAAAACGGCTTCTCACCTGTGAGGTTGCGAGGTTTGCGTGGAGTCAGCGCTTGGCCTTTTGTGCTGGTTTGGTTGTGCGTGGCAGTCGTTTTGTTCGCCTGGACAGACGTCAGTTCATAAAGGTTTCCAGATTGGAAGTCCGAGTCCATTTTCCCCATGCTGTCGATGACCGTATCGGGCCGGAGCTTGTTGAGTTCGGTGCGCAGCTCCGCCATGTGAATGGACTCCAAGCCGTTCATCTCGGTCTTGATGTGGCTGGACATGAGGATGGGTTCGTACTCGGTCTTGAAGGCGCCGAGCTCGCTGGCGTAGTAGCTGTGGAGGTCCGAGTGTTGCTCCAACTTGATGTACTCCAAGCTGTCCGAGACGTGAGTGATGTAGTCGAACACCAGACTGGGTTCGTAGTGTGACTTGTAGGAGTCCAGCTCCGTGCTGTGGAAGGAATGGAGGTCGCTGTGGTGCTCTGATTTTATGTAGTCGAGGCCGCTGATTTCCATCTTGATCTGTTCGGAGGCCAGCTCGGCCGTGCTCAGGGGCTGGATCACGGACAGGTCAACCGTGCAGATGGGGTTGAGGTCGAGGTCGGGCTCGCTTTTGATGCACGGTAGCATAGCCATGGGCTCCACAATCTCAGATGCCAGTGAGCTGAGCGTTGGCGTGCTACATTCTGACGACAGCATGGTCAGGGTTGGGGTGGTGCACTCTGCTTGTAGAGGGTCAAGTGGCGGCGTGCCACACTCTGACACCAAATTATTTAGTCCTAAAGTGATGCATTCTGTCTCCAACTCTGCCATCCTGGTGGAAACTACTCCACCACCTGACCGAAACCTCTGTTATGAGTAATATATCTTATGTTCACAGAAATAAAAGCGGGGTTCCTGAGAGGGAATTATCACTGCTGCAACCTCTGGCTTGGGTTAGGAACAACGGTGATTCTCCTGGCTCCTGGATTTGCATAAAAGACAAAAGCAATTCAGTACACAGCATTTAAACACCAAATGAATGTTCCTTTACATAAATATCATGAAGTAAAGTTTTATCTTTAGATATTTTATTTATATATTTTGCTCTGTACAGTACTTTGTATGACCGGTAGTTGTTAAAGTGCTTTATGAAGAAAGGTTGAGTTGAATTAGACCATTTATATTTCTCTCTCCTTTTCATTTCCAAACAAACACTGGATGCTTTTATCTATTGACTCTATCAAATGATGGGAAATAGTGTTTGGTCACACATTTATGGTAGACGTGCACTGATTTCACAAATGCAATTATCCCGAAACGACTTGAATGCACCTTGTGCAGGACTAAAGCTGTCAAACCTATATCTACTTTACAGGAAAAAGTCAAACATTTCAAGTATTGCTCAATTAAACACAGATCCACATAATTTGATATTTTAAATGTAATTCAAAAGTAATTTCAAAATGGCTGTTGCTAGAATGCATGTGACAAAGCTGTTATTGCAAAACACGAAATTACACTAACACTTGGTACAGAACACTACTAAATGCTTAAATATGTATATACATATGTGTGTGTGTGTGTGTGTGTGTGAATGAGAACAATAACCTGACATAAGCATCTACACACCAAGATGTCAAAGTCAATCTGACACATTGGAGAAGCTTTACAACCAGATGTTCACATCATAATTTATTATTAAAGAGTCTGACAAAATAAAACTACCAAGCAAATGTGAAAGGGAATTAAACAAAAGAGAGGGATTAGCGCTTAGGTGCGTAATTACAACGTCGTGGCATTTGTGTAATAGCGTGCCGACTGCCTGAAAGTGCACATTTTAGGCCGGCGAAAAACATTAGGACAACAAAAATAAAAAGATAAAGAAACCTGACGTAAATGTGCGGTGTAAAACGCGCAATAGCTTGTCGATTTTACTGAGAACGACTAAAGCAACTAGTCAAGATAGCTTCGCTAGTTCGCCACGCATCATGCACTTTTCTGCTGCCTTTCTTGAATCTGGCAGCGTTTTTACACACAATAAATCTTTAGCATTTTTTTTTCTTATGAGAGAAGCTTTTAATACACGACGCATGGGAACGGAGAACGTGCGATACAGACACGGAACGGGTTGTGATCAGCGGGTATATCGGCATGCAGAGCGCGTTTCGGTGTTTCCAGCGGTGGGGATGAAGAACATACAAAGGCATGAGGGTGAAAATGCCACAGCTTCAGCGTGTGAGAGCCAGTGGCCATCTTGTTTGTAGCTGAACGTCGCTGCATCAGCCAACTGAACGATCCGCTGAAGGAAAGTTGAGCCAGCTGCAACTTTTGAACGCGGACATCTACTCCTTCGCCTTTGCATAACAATGGAAAACGCTCGCCGCGATAGAAGCGTAACGTGGTGAGTTGCATGACTTGCGCGGTTCATGCGCGCTCTCATCACCACCTCTCAGGAGAGACCGGAGGAGGAAAAAAAGATGAAATATTGAGAACACGAATAAATCCGCTCGGGAGGATGTCTCGGCGATTTTTTTCTTTCTTATTTATTTTATTTTTTTACCTGTTCATTGCTTTATTTAATTTTTTCGGCCGTCAGCACCCCGTAAGCGGAACCCACATCAAACCCCTGCCGGACCCGCCACGTCCACCTCGGCCCCAGCGTCCATCAGCCTCCCTGTCGCACACACTCCTTCACTCTCGCTCTCTCCTCCCTCTCATTGACCAATTCCGCTTAGTTTTCACTCCCGTTGTCGCTTTCCTCCGGGTTTCAGCCGTTGCACTTCCGTCGTAAAAGTGCAAATGCGCGCGCAGCGGTACCGTTTACTGAGCAGCTACTTTGTTTACTTCCTACAAATGCGCGTTTTCGTGCGTGTTATTCTTGGACGCGCGGCTGAGGGAAATTAAATAAACATCTGCACGGAAGAAAATGTGTTTTGTGCAACCAGATGTGTGTTTGCTTCTCTGGCTAATTAAATGCCATCATCATGCATCATCATCAGTTACTCCTAACAGAAGCTGAGGACTAGAGAAGACATGCTTGGACACCGCACAGTTGTTATGGACTGGATGGACAGTGCATGATTGTCATAAATCGATAATATGTAAATTATTAGACCTGCATTCCATTGCACAGGACAAAGGGGTTGTAAAAATAAAATAAAATGGGTGTCAGTTCATTTTATGCATAGTAGTAGCCTACAAGTGTGAAATATAACCACTGATAAAAGTGAAACGGAATCAAAAGAAAAAGAAAAAGAAAAAAAAAAGCTTAATAAGGATTAATTGAAATATGTAAAGAGATGCATAATATTGTGTGTTATGAAAATAAATCAAACTGAATTATCATTATTAATTTTTTAACTTTCTTATGTTTTTATATCATTTTAATTTGCTTAATGGATCCAAATCATATTGTTTCTAAAAGTGGAGTTCTATAAAGTAGTTATGAAGTTTAAAGATAATAATAAATGGAAAATATGATTTATGTAAATGTCATGCATAGCAGATAGTCTGGGGTTACAATGTCTGGATATAGTAGTATATTATAAGAATCAGAATCACTCATTCCACAGAATGATTTCTATACAATAACCAGTGTCTTTTTCTTTCAATGAAAGCTTTCTCATTTAAAAATGGGAAATTCATAAAAGCAAGCAAGTGCACTCCTCTTTTGGCCCTGGTGCACTTATACACAGGATATACAAAAATTACATAGCCATCAGTCTTAATGATATATGATGAATAAAATGAATCATATGTTTAATGAAACATAATTGTATTACATTATATATTTATTTAATTTATTTATATTAAGGACAAATCATGGTGTTTTGCTCCATAATCAACCCCCAGAGGGCGAGATGGTAAAAGTGATCCTCTCTCTGAAGGCTAAGGATGCAGATATATAAAGAGTATTAATAACTCCTAGAAATGGTTAATCCTCTTCCCTAACATGCTTGTCTCCGTTACACTTTTGGACGTGTCTCACAGATGCCACCACTTTGGGTAATCTGCCAACAGGGCCACAAGGAGACCAATGTTTAAGAGGGAGTAATACCTGAGAGGAGAGATATAATAAATCATCATTAAATAGGAAGAGATTTCAGTAGCTTACTTTACAGGGCACATATAATTGTTCGCCATTTGATAATTTCCATGTTTTATTGTTTACAACATTGAAACAGAGGATTTAAATTGGCTTTTGACCAAGGAAAATATTCTAATGTAATTGTTACAATTCTTAAAGGAATAGCTTATCCAAAAATGTAAAATTAGAAAATGTACTCAATCTCAGGTCACCCCAGATGTAGTTTAGTTTGTTTCTTCATCAGAACAGATTTGCAGAAATTTATTACAATCACTGGCTCACCCAGAGGATCTTCTGAAGTGAATGGGTGCCGTCACAATAAGAGTCCAAACAGCTGATAAAAACATCATAATCCATGGCACTCCAGTGTCTTGTGAAGAGAAAAGCTACATGTTTGTAAGAAACAAATCCATCAAGACATTTTTTTACTTCAAACAGCTACTTCCCACTAAAATACAAGTCCTCTATCCATAAAAAAAAGTAGTCTTGTCTGAATCAGGACAGAAATATGCAGATCAAGCTCAATTTACAAGCAAAAACTTTTCAAAAACCGTTCTGTCAATAGATCAATGGATTTTGATGTGAG